>NC_138877.1:37036309-37137594 GCF_965194805.1 Balaenoptera borealis
ACATGAAGAGGATATTACACTCGTTAACTTATACACTCCCAATATAGAAGCACCTAAATATATAAAGCAAATACTAACAGACATAAAGGGAGAAATTAAAAATAATATGAAAATAGTATGGTACTTTAACACCCCACTGACATCAATGGACAGATTGTCCAGATAGAAAATCAGTAAGGCAACAGTGCTCTTAAATGACACAATAGACCATTTGGACTAGATACCTACAGGATATTATATCCAAAATATCAGAATACACATTGTTTTCAATTGCACATTGAATGTTCTCCAGGATAGATCACATGCTAAGACACAAAACAAGTTCCAATAAATTTAAGAGGATAGAAATTATATCAAGCATTTTTCCCAAACAAAATGGTATGACACTAGAAATCAACTACAGAGAGAAAAAAATGGGAAATGAACAAACAAGTGGAGAGTAAACAACACTCTACTAAAAAAACCAATGAAAAAAAAAACCAATGGGTCAATAATAAAATAAAAAGTGAATCAGAAAATATATCTAGAGAAATGAAAATGGAAATACAACTTTCCATTGCTATGGAAATGGGAGGCTGCAAAAGCAGTTCTAAGTGGTATGTTTAGAGGGATACAGGTTTTCCTTAAGAAGCAAGAAAAATCGCAAATAAAAAACCTGATCTACCAACTAAATGAGTTAGAAAAAGAAGGACAAACAAAACCTAAAGTCAGCAGAAGGATGGAAATAATAAAGATCAGAGAGGAAATAAATAAAATAGAGATTTAAAAACCATAGAAAATATCCATGAAACAGAGAGCTGTTTTTTGAAAAGATAAAGCAAACTGATACCATTAGCCAGGCTCACCAAGAAGAAAAGAGAGAGGACCCAAATAATAAGTAAGAAATGAAAATAAATAAATAATAACCAATAACACAGAGATACCAAAAAAAAAAAAAAAAAGAATACTATGAACTGCTTCATTACAACAACAGATTGGACAACAAGAAGAAAGAGAACATTTAGAAACATAGCATGTCAAGACTGAATCAAAAGAAACAGACAATTTGAACAGAACTATCAATAGAAATAAAATTGAATTTGTAATTAAAAAAAAAAAACACCCAACAAATAAAATTCCAGGACTGGATGGCTTCACAGGGGAGTTCTACCAAACATATAAAGAAGAAATAGTACCTACCTTTCTCAAACTCTTCCAAAAGCTTGAAGAGGATGAAACACTTTCAAATTTATTCTATGAGGCCATCATTATCTTGATACTAAAATCAGACAAAGACAGTACAACAAAAGAAAATCATAGGCCAATATCTTTGATGAATATAGATGCAAAAATCCTTGACAAAATATCAGTAAACCAAACCCAACAATACATAAAAACGATTATACACCATGATCAGTTGGATTTATTACAGGGTTACAAGGATGATTCAACATTTGAACATTGAATAAACAATTCAACATTGTTTAGTAGCAAATAAATCAATGGGATACCCTGCATTAACAAAAGAAACAATAAAAAAACATAATCATCTCAGAAGCAGAAAAACATTTGACAAAATTCAACACCTATTCATGGTAAAACATCTTATCAAAATGAGTGTAGAGGGAATATATCTCAACATAATAACAGCCATTTATGACAAACCCACTGCCAATATCATATTTAACAGTGAAAAGGTGAAAGCCTCCCCACTAAATTCAGGAACATAATGAGGATACTCACTCTCCCCATTTCTATTTAACATATTATTGGAAGGCCTAGCCACAACAAGGAGACAAAAGATAAAAAGAAAAATAAATAAAACGTATTCATATTGGAAGGGAAGTGGTAAAACTGTCACTATTTGCAGATGACATGATACTTTCTATAGAAAAACCCTAAAGTCCTCACCAAAAATCTACTAGAAATAATAAAGGAATTTACAAACTTTGCAGAATACAAAGTTTCTGTACAAAAATTAATGTACAGAATTCTGTTGCATTTTTATATTATAGATATGAAGTATGAGAAAGTACCACAAAAAAAAAAAAAAACCGAAACCATCTAAAATTGCATCAAAAAGAATGAAATAACTAAGAATAAAGTTAACCAAGGAAGTGAAAGACCTATATTCTGAAAACTATCAAACATTGATTAGGAAAATTATAAATGATACAAGAAATGGAAAGATATCCCATGCGCTGGGATTGGAAGAATTAATATTGTTAAAATGGCCTTCCTATCCAAAGCCATCTACAGATTTAGTGCAGTCCCTATCAACAGATTTCACAGAACTATAATCAATAAACCTAAAATTCTTATGAAACACCAAAAGACCACAAATAGCCAAAGCAAAGCTTTGGTTTTGCTTTGGATATATCACCCACCTAGACATCAGACTATACTACCAAGCTAGAGTAATCAAAGCAGTATGGTACTGGCAGAAATGCAGATCCATAAATAACTGGAACAGAGTAGAGATTCCAGAAATAAATCCACACACCTATGATCAATTAACCTATAAAAAAGGAGGCAAGGACATACAATGGAGAAAAGACAGCTTCTTCTACAAGTGGTACTGGGGAAACTGGACAGCTACATGTGAAAAATGAGATTAGAACATTTCCTCACATGATATACAAAAATAAAATCAAAATGGTTTAAAGACCTAAATGTAAGTCCTGAAACCATAATACTCAGGGAAGAGAACATAGGCAGAATATTCTTTGAAAAAAATAGGGATTTTTTTTTGGATCTGTCTTTTATAGCAAAAGCAATAAAACCAAAAGTTAAAAAAAAAGAGATCTAAATAAACTTAAACGTTTTTGCACAGCAAAGGAAACTATTGTAAAAATGAGAAGATGACATATAGAATGGGAGAAAATACTTGCAATAATTAACCAACAAGGGGTTTATATCCAAAATATATAAATGACACATAAAGTCAATATCTAAAAAAGAAACAACCCAATCAAAAAAAAATGGACAGATGACCTAAATATTAGTAAACCAAATCCAACAACACATGAAAAAGGTGATAATCTATGATGAAGTTGGATTCATCCCAGGGTCACAAGGATGGTTCAACATATGCAAATCAATCACAAAACTAAATGACAAAGACCATATTATCATCATCTCAACAGATGCAGAGAAAGCATTTGATAAAATTCACATCCATTTATAGCAAAAACTCTCATCAAAGTGGGTACAGAGGGAACATATCTCAACATACTAAAAGCTATTCATGACAATCCCACAGTCAATGTAATAATCAATGGTGAAAAGCTGAAAGTCTTCCCACTAAAACCTGGAACAAGACTAGGTTTCTCATTTTCACCACTTCTATTCAACATAGTATTGGAAGTCCTAGCCACAGCAATCAGACAAGAAGAAAAAATAAAAATACACAGTTGAAAAGAAAGAGGTAAAATTGTCATTATATGCAGATGACATGATGCTATATGTAGAAAACTCTAGACTCTTCACAAAAACTATTAGAACTAATAAACAAATTGAGCAAGGTAGCAGGATACAAGATTAACATACAGAAATCTGTTTCATTTTTTTACACTAACAAAAAAAATCAAAAAAGGAAAGTAAAAACCAATCTTTTTAAAAATGGCATCAAAAAGATAAAATACTTGGGAATAAGCCTGACAAAGGAGATGAAAGACATAATACCAAGAACTATAAAACATTGATAAAGACAATTCAAGATGATTCAAAAAATGGAAGGATATTCCATGCTCTGGGATTAGAACAATTAATATTGTTAAAATGGCTTTATTACACAAAGAAATCTACAGATTTAATGTGATCCTTATCAAATCACCCATGATGTTTTTCACAGAACCAGAAGAAATAATCCTAAATTTTATATGGAACAATAAAAGACCGAGAATTGCCAAAGCAAACTGGAAGAAAAAGAACAAAGCTGGAGGCATAACCCTCCCAGGCTTCAGACAATACTACAAAGCAGTCATTAAAAAATTGCTCATTATTAGTGAAACACAAAACAAAACAACAAAGAGATATCACCTCACACCTGTCAGAATGGCTATCATCAAAAAGTCTACAAATAACACAAGTTGGAGAGGATGTGCAGAGAAGGGTATACTTGTACATTTGGTGGGGGTATAAATTGTGAAGTCACTATGGAAAATGGAATTCAGGTTCCTCAAAAAACTAAAAATAGAACTACTGTATGATTCAGCAATTCCACTACTGTGTATATATCCAGAAAAAACTGAAAACACTAATTTGAAATGTTACATGTACATCAATCTTTGTAGCAGCACTATTTACAATAGCCAAGATGTGAAAGCAAATGCCCATCAACTGCGGAATGGAAAAAGAATATGTGATAGATTATACACACACACACACACACACACACACACACACACACACACAATGGAAAATTACTTAGCCATAAAAAATGAAATTCTGCCATTTGCCACAATGTGTATGGACCTAGAGAATACTATATAAAATAAACAGCCAACAAGGACCTACTGTATAGCACAGGGAGCTTTACTCAATAATTTTGTAAGAAGCTATAAGAGAAAAAAATCTGAAAAAATAGTTATATATGTATGTATAACTGAATCACTTTGCTGCACCACTGAAATTAACACGACATTGTAAATCAAGTATACTTCAATAAATAAATAAATAAAACATTAAACATTCAAAATTAAAAAGACTCAAAAGATTACAACATTCAAAAATAAAATTTATATATATATAATATAAATTATATATATATATACATACACAATCACTGTCTCAAGAACAAAGTAAATCAGATATCAGTAGATGATGATAGGGCCATACAGGAACATACAGGGCTACAGTATATTTCATATGGTGTTCTTTTATAAATGTGGACGGAAAATTTCTCAACAAAACAGTAGCAAACAGAATTAAGCAACATAAGACAAGAATTATAAACCATGACCAATTGGGAGTTATCCCAGGAATGCAAAGTTGATTAATATCTAAAAAAATCAATAATCTTCTCACACCATAATTATAGAATAAATGAAAAACACCAAATAAACAACTCAATCAACACAGAAAAAAATCCTTGACAAAACCCAAACATCTTTCATGATAAAAACCATTCAAATCAATCTCATTTGTATTCTTGGTTAATAGGAAATAACCTGGTACAAAAGAGTAGAGGAGAAAGTATTCACAGATCCATACTGTTTTAATTACTGTAGCTTTAGGGTTCAGTCTGAAGTCAATGAGCCATAATCCTCCAGCTCTGTTTCTCTTTCTCAAGATTACTTTGGCTATTCAGCATCTTTTGTGTTTCCAAATAAATTATAAGATTTTTCTTTTCTAGATTTGAAAATATGTCACTGGTAATTTGATAGAATTGCACTGTATTTGTATATTGCCTTGGGTAGTATAGTCATTTTGACAATATTGATTCTTCCAATCCAAGAACATGGTATGTCTTTCCATCTGTTTTTCTTATCTTCAATTTCTTTCATCAGTGTTTTATAGTTTTTGAAGTACAGGTCTTTTGCCTCCTTAGACAGGTATTTTCCTAGGCATGTTATTCTTTTTATTTATTTATTTATTTATTTATTTATGGCTGTGTTGGGTCTTCGTTTCTGTGCGAGGGCTTTCTCTAGCTGTGGCAAGTGGGGGCCACTCTTCATCGCGGTGCGCGGGCCTTTCACTATTGGCCTCTCTTGTTGTGGAGCACAGGCTCCAGATGCGCAGGCTCAGCAATTGTGGCTCACGGGCCTAGTCGCTCCGCGGCATGTGGGATCTTCCCAGACCAGGGCTCGAACCCGTGTCCCCTGCATTGGCAGGCAGACTCCCAACCAATGCGCCACCAGGGAAGCCCATGTTATTCTTTTTGATGTGATGGTAAATATGATTGTTTCCTTAATTACTCTTTCTGATCTTTCATGGTTAGTGTATAGAAATGCAACAGATTTCTGTGTATTAATTTTGTATCCTGAAACTTTACCCAATTAATTAATGAGCTGTAGAAGTTTTCTGGTTGCATCTTTAGGATTTGCTATGTAGAATATCATGACATCTGGAAACAGTGACACTTTTACTTCTTGGTTTCCAACTTGGATTCCTTTTATTTCTTCTCTGATTGCTGTGGCTAGGACTTCCAAAACTATGTTTAATAAAATTGGGAAGGGTGAACATCGTTCTCTTGTTCCTGATCTTAGAGGAAATGCTTTCAGCTTTTCATTGTTGAGTTATGGTGTTAGCTGTGGGTTTGTCATATATGACCTTTATTAAGTTGAGGTATGTTTTCTCTATGGCCACTTTCCGGAGAGTTTTATAAATGGGTGTTGAATGTTGTCAAAAGTTTTTCTGCATCTATTAAGATGATCATATGGCTTTCATTCTTCAATTTGTTAATGTGGTTTATCACAATGATTGATTTGTGGATGTTGAAAAATCCTTGCATCCTTGGGATAAACCTCACTTGCTCATGGTATATGATCCTTTTAATGTATTGTTGGACTCTGTATGCTAGTATTTTGTTGAGGAAATTTGAATCTATGTTCATAGTGATATTGGTCTATAATTTTAATTTTTATGGTATCTTTGTCTGGTTTTGGCATCAGGATGATGGCAGCCTCATAGAATGAGTTTGGCAATGTTCCTACCTTGGCAATGTTTTGAAATAGTTTGAGAAGGATAGGTGTTAAAAGTTCTCCAACTGTTTGATAGAATTCACCTGTGAAGACATCTGGTCCTGGACTTTTATTTGTTGGGAATTTTTTAATCAGTTTCAATTTCAGTGCTTGTGATTGTTTGGTTCATATTTTCTAGTTATTACTGGCTCAGTATTGGGAGATTGTATCTTTCAAAGAATTTATCCATTTCTTCCATGTTGTCTGTTTTGTTGGCATATAGGTGCCTAGAGTAGTCTCTTATGAACCTTTGTATCTCTGTGGTGTTTGTTGTAACTTCCCCTTTTTCATTTTTAATTTTATTTATTTGAGCCCTCTCCTTTTTTCTTATGAGTTTGACTAAAGATTTATCAATTTTTTTTCAAAGAACCAGTTTTTAGTTTCACTGATCTTTTTTTATTATTTTCTTTGTCTCTATTTCATTTATTTCTGCAATGATTTCTTTCCTTCTACTAACTTTGGGTTTTGTTTGTTCTTCATACTCTAGTTGCTTTAGGTGTAAGGTTAGGTTGTTTATTTGGGATTTTTTTTCCTGATGTAAGGTTGTATTGCTATAAACTACCCTCTTGAACTGCTTTTTCTGTGTTCCATAGGTTTTGAATCATCATGGGTTCGTTTTCAACTGTCTCTAGGTATTTTTTGGTTTCCACTTTCACCTCTTCAGTGATCCATTCATTGTTTAGTAGCATACTGTTTAGCCTCCTTGTGTCTGTGTTTTTCACAGTTTTTCTCTTGTAGTTGATTTCTAATCTCATAATGTTTGCAGCAGAAAAGATACTTGACACAATTTCAATTTTCTTAAATTTACTGAGGCTCACTTTATGGCCCAGTATGTGATCTATCCTGGAGAGTGTTCCATGTGCACTTGAAAAGAAAGTGTATTCTCCTGCTTTTCGATAGAATGCTCTATAAGTATAAATTACATCCAATGGTCTAATGTGTCATTTAAGGCTTGTGTTACCTTATCAATTTTCTGTCTGGATGATCTGTCCATTGAGGTAAATAGAGTGTTAAATCTTCTGCTATTATTCTGTTACCATCAAGTTCTTCCATTTATATCTGTCAATATTATCATTATGTATTTTGATGGTGCTATGCTGTGTGAATATATATTTAGAATTCTTATATCTTCTTCTTGGATTGATCCAAGATACATCTTGTATTGAAGGATACATAGTGTCCTTCTTTGTTTTTTATAACACCCTTTATTTCAAAGTCTATTTTTTTCTGATATGAGTATTGCTACTCCAGCTTTCTTTTGATTTCCATTTGCATGGAATACCTTTTTCCATCCCCTCACATTCAGTCTGTACGTTTCTCTAGATCTGAAGTGTCTCTTTTAGACAGCATAAATATGGATCTTGTTTTCGTATCCATTCAGCCAGTCTATGTCTTTTGGTTGGAGTATTTAATGCATTTACATTTAAATTAATTATTGATATGCATGTTATTATTTCCTTTTTGTTAATTGTTTTGGATTTGTTTTTATAATTGTTTTTCCATCCATTCCTCTTTTCTTCTCTTCTCCTGTGATTTGATGACTATATTTGTTGTTGTGTTGTTTGGATTCCTTTTCTTTGTGTGTGTATATCTAGTATAGATTTTTGGTTTGTGACTACCATGAGGTTTTGATATAGCAATCTATATATATATACAAGACAGTTTTAAGTTGCTTGTCTCTTAATTTCAAGTGCATTTTCAATATCATGCATTTGTACTCTCCTCTTCTCATGATTGCTGGTTTTGATATCTTATTTGTTTGTGGCTGATTTCCTACTTTTACTGTTCATTTTCTTTTACTGGTGAGATTTCCCATTCATAATTTTCTTTATTCTAGTTGTGGTCTTTTCTTTTCCACCTAGAGAAGGTTTTAGTGTTTGTTGTAAAGCTGGTTTGGTGGTGTTGAATTCTCTTACATTTTGCATGTCTGTATAGCTTTTAATTTCTCCATAGAATCTGAATGAGAGCTGTGCTAAGAAGAACATTCTTGGTCGTAGGTTTTTCCCTTTTATCACTTTAAATATATCATGCGACTCCCTTCCATCCTACAGAATTTTTGCTGAAATATCAGCTGATAACTTTATAGGGATTCCCTTGTATGTTATTTGTTGCTTTTTGCTTGTTCCTTTTAATATTTTCTCTTTGTCTTTAATTTTTGTCAATTTGATTAATACGTGTCTTAGAATGTTCCTCCTGGCATTTACCTTCTATGGGACTTTCTGCACTTCCTGGACTTGGGTGACTGTTTCCTCTTAGCGATGTTTTCAGCTAGTATCTCTTTAAATATTTTCTTAGGCCCTTTCTCTCTCTCTCCTCCTTCTAGGACTCCTATAATGTGAATGTTGGTACATTTAATGTGTCTCAGAGGTCTCTTAAACTGCCCTCATTTCTTTTCTCTTTATTCTGTTCCATGGCAGTGATTTCCACCATTCTGTCTTCCAGCTCACTTATCCATACTTCTGCCTTATTCATTCTGCTATGGATTCCTTCAAGTGTATTTTTGCTTCAGTTATTGTATTGTTCAACTTTGTTCTTTATATTTTCTGGTGTTTTATTAAATATTTCTTGTATCTTCTAGTTCTGTGCCTCCGTTCTTTTTTTAGTTCTTGGATCAGTAATTACTCTAAATTCTTTTTTGGATAGGTTGCCTATTTCCACTTCACTTAGTTGCGCTTCTGGAGTTTTATCTTCATCTGGAACATATTCCTCTGCCATCTCATTTTGTCTAACTTTCTATGTTTGTGGTTCCTTTCTGAAGGCTGCAGAATTGTAGTTCCTCTTGCTTCTGGTATCTGCCCTTTGGTGGGCGAAACTGGTCTAATAGCTTGTCCAGGCTTCCTGGTGGGAGGGACTGGTGGGTGGAGCTGTGTCTTGTACCTCTGGTGGGCAGGGCCATGTCAGGGGGTATGTTTAGAGATGGCTGTGTGCTCAGGAAGACATTAACCAGCCTGTCTGCTGATGGCTGTGGCTGTGTTCCTGCCCTGTTGTTTGTTTGGCCTGAGTCATTACAGTTCTGGAGCATATAATTTCTTGGGGGGGGGGGGGCGGTGGCCAGGTATTGGTGTCAAAATGGCAGCCTCCAGGAGAGCTCAAACAAATGAATATTCCCCAGTACATCTGACACCAGTTTCCTTGTCCCCACAGTGAGCCACAGCTGCCTCCCACCTCCCCAGGAATCACTCCAAGAACAGCAAGAAAGAAAGTCTGGCCTAGGCCCCTTTGAATTCACTGCTTTTTTCCCTTGGTCCTGGTGTTCATGAAACCTTGTGTGCATCCTCTATGAGTGAAGTTTCTGTTTCCCCCAGTCCTGTGTAGTTTCTGTGATTAAGCCCCACTGGCCTTCAAAGCCAAATGCTCTGGGAACCCTTCGTCTCAATGCTAGATGCCCATATTGCTGAACTTGATGTGGGGCTCAGAACTCTCATTCCTGTGGGGAAACCTCTGCAATAAAATTATTTTCCAGTTTGTGGGTCACCTACTGACTGGTATGGGATTTGATTGTATCAGGAATGCACACTTCTACTCTCCCTTTGTGACTTCTTCTTTGTCTTTGGAAGTAGAATATCTTTTTTGATACATTCCAATCTTCTTTACTGATGATTATTCAGTAGTTAGTTGTGATTTTGGTGTTTTTGTGAAAGAAGGAGAACTTAGGTCCTTCTACTCTGCCATCTTGTCTCCAACCCTCCAAGGCAGAGCCAGTAATTTTTAAAATCTAAGAATTCAAGTTAGAATGTAAGAGATCAGCACACATTATTTTCCAAGTGATTATTATATTTTAATTATATTCATGTAAACTGCAGTTATAGTAATGAATATTAAAAATATAAATAGTGCTGTGGACATATAATTCTATAGTAAAACACACCTGGAATTTATTTTAATAAAATTTTATATGGAAGAATAACATGTACATAAAAATGCACAAAATGTGCATATTGATGAATTAGAAAAGAGTGAATACCACAAAGTTAACCACTACCCACACCAAGAAAGAGAATACTGATAGAACTGCAAGATAATTTACCTCCGGCTTTTTTCAAGATTTTTCGCTCTATCTTTGATTTCCTGCAGTTTGAATATAATATTTCTTTTTGTAAATTTTTTTAAATTTATTATTTATTTATTATGTTTATTTTTGGCTGTGTTGGGTCTTCGTTTCTGTGTGAGGGCTTTCTCCAGTTGCGGTGAGTGGGGGCCACTCCTCATCACGGTGCGCGGGCCTGTCACTATCGCGGCCTCTCTTGTTGCGGAGCAGAGGCTCCAGACGCTCAGGCTCAGCAGCTGTGGCTCACGGGCCCAGTTGCTCCACGGCATGTGGGATCCCCCCAGACCAGGGCTCGAATCCGTGTCCCCCGCATTGGCAGGCAGACTCTCAACCACTGTGCCACCAGGGAAGCCCTGAATATAATATTTCTAAATGTACTTTTAAAAAATTTATTTATCCTGCTTGGTATTCTATGAACTTGGTGGATATATGGTTTTGTGTTTTTGATTAATTTGGAAAATACTCTGCCATTATTACTGCAAATATTTCGTCTCTCTTTTTCTCAGTCTCCTTCCCATAATTCCAATTATTCATATGTTACATCTTTTGTAAGTGTCCCAGAGTCCTCGTATATTGTTTTTTTTTTTTTTTTTAATTTTTTATTTCCTTTTCAGTTTGGAAAATTTTTACTGATGTATCTTCAACCTCGTGATCTTTCCATGAGCATATCCAGCCTACTGATTAGCCCAACAAAAGCATTCTTCATTTCTGTTAGTGTTTTAGATTTCTAGGATTTTATTTTATTTTCTTAGAAATTTTATTTCTCTGCCTACATTACCCATCTGTTCTTGCTTATTGCCCCCTTATTCTATTACAGCCCTTTTGCATATTCATGATATTATTTTAAATTCTCAGTCTGATAATTACAAAATCCCTGCCAAATATGAGTATAGTTCTGATGCTTCCTTTGTCAATTCAGGCTGTGTTTTTTTGCCTTTTAACTTCCTTAAATTTTTTTCTGAAGAAATCTGAGGATGATTTTACAAAAGGAATTGAGGTAAACAGGCCTTTAGTGTGATGTTTTGTATTTATCTGGCTGGAAGTTAGTCTATAAGTCAGAGGCTAAAGTTTCCCCTATTTTCTTTGTGTTTTGTTTTTCCTTATTATCTTTTAGTTTCCCTATAGTCTTCTTAAAATGGGTCTGAACCTTGCAGTATTTTGAACTCTAATCTCCTGTTGTTGTACAGGACCCTGACTGATATAGTGATAATGTGTGAGGTTTCTCTTTTGGATAGAAGAAATTTAATTTTTAAATTGTTAGGACTAAATATCAGAGGTTGTCTTGACTTTCTCCAGTAAGGAAGGTCTGTCTGGAGTAGCACTTGCAGTTGTAGTTAACTATTAATCAATGTTACTGTAAACAGTGTTCATTCTTTAAGAACCATCTCTCTTCTGAAATGGCAAAATTGTGAGGGGTAAAGAGGGCACTGAGACTAGAAGAAGCAGTATCTTATGCTGCTACACATCAGACTGGTTAGAATATATTGCCCCTTCCACCACAGGACTAGAGAAAGAATGCCATGAACAGACACATCTCTTTGTGATAGGAAAGATGATTTTTCACTCCACACTATGCCAAAAATTAGTGTATTATCTTCAGAGGAAATATATTTGAGTGTTCAAAATATGTAGAGCTTAATTCCTGTTGTTTCTTTTTTTCTATTCTTAAAACATTTTTTAAAAATGTTACTTGCTATATGCTCTAATAGGAGGTCAGTTTTCCAAATACATAATTCAGGGTTTGAGATCTTAAAGTATGATATTCAATGTGACACATGAATTCAATGATGGGTTTAGAAGTCAGTCTTAACATGTGTTAGAAGTGAGTATATATTGCACTAAGCAATAAATTTTAAAAAATTAAAACTTGGGGTTATCTTACATCTTAATTGTATTACCTTAACATATATTCCTTACTTCTCTACTTTCTATTTTTTGGAGAATTAACAAGCCATTAGCTTAAGTGTAAATAACTTGAGAGAATGCATTCACATTACTTTCTATCTATCCCACTTGTAAATGTATTTTTTCTCAGGTCTTTCTCCCCTATCTACTGTCACTAACCTTAGTCTCTTCTTTTTTTAATTAAAAAAATTTTTTTAACATCTTTATTGGAGTAAAATTGCTTTACAATTCTGTGTTAGTTTCTGCTTTATAACAAAGTGAATCAGCTATACATATACATATATCCCCATATCTCCTCCCTTTTGTGTCTCCCTCCCACCCTCCCTATCCCACCCCTCTAGGTGGTCACAAAGCATCGAGCTGATCTCTCTGTGCTATGTAGCTGCTTCCCAGTAGCTATCTATTTGACATTTGGTAGTGTATCAATGTCCATACCACTCTCTCACTTTGTCCCAGCTTACCCTTCCCCCTCCCTGTGTCCTCAAGTCCATTCTCTATGTCTGCATCTTTATTCCTGTGCTGCCCCTAGGTTATTCAGAACCTTTTTTTTTTTTTTTTTTGATTCCATATATATGTGTTAGCATACAGTATTTGCTTTTCTCTTTCTGACTTATTTCACTCTGTATGACAGACTCTAGGTCCATCCACCTCACTACAAATAACTCCATTTTGTTTCTTTTTATGGCTGAGTAATATTCCATTGTATATATGTGTCACATCTTCTTTATCCATTCATCTGTTGATGGACACTTAGGTTGCTTCCATGTCCTGACTATTGTAAATAGTGCTTCAATGAACATTGTGGTACATGACTCTTTTTGAATTATGGTTTTCTCAGGGTATATGTCCAGTAGTGGGATTGCTGGGTCGTATGGTAGTTCTATTTTTAGTTTTTTAAGGAACTTCCTTACTGTTCTCCATAGTAGCTGTTTCAATTTACCTTCCCACCAACAGTGCAAGAGGGTCCCCTTTTCTCCACAGCCTCTCCAGCATTTATTGTTTGTAGATTTTTTGATGATGGCCATTCTGACTGGTGTGAGGTGATACCTCACTGTAGTTTTGATTTGCACTTCTCTAATGATTAGTGATGTTGAGCATCCTTTCATGTGTTTGTTGGCAATCTGTATATCTTCTTTAGAGAAATGTCTATTTAAGTTTTCTGTCCAGTTTTGGATTGGGTTGTTTGTTTTTTTGATATTGAATTGCATGAGCTACTTGTAAATTTTGGAGGTTAATCCTTTGTCAGTTGCTTTGTTTGCAAATATTTTCTCCCATTCTGAGGGTTGTCTTTTCATCTTGTTTATGGTTTCCTTTGCTGTAAAAAAGCTTTAAGTTTCATTAGGTCCCATTTGTCTACCTTAGTCTCTTAAAGACATTTTTTCTATTTTACTTCTGGTAATAATAATGTCAAGCCTGTTTTAAAATTCAGTTCTTTGTATTTTTCATTGCATACTCATTCTTTGTACAATCAGCATTACTACTCTAACCATTTATTCCCTCTTCCTTTGGCATGAACAAGGTTAATATCCAACTATTATGCACCAGTTAACATCAGTTTGCTCCACTGTGGTAAGCATATATTTTTCTAGTTAAAGTCTATTCTAGACCAATTATTACCGAAATGTAATCTTATCTTGGATCATGTGCTCAAAAGACAATAATATTTTAATATGGCAATGACGTTTTCTAGATTATGTTGTTCTATTTTTACTTCAGTTTACTGTTTACTGAAATATTCATGTTTTACTTTGATTTTTGGCTAGTGTGCACAAACAAAACATCCTCTCTCCCTTTATAGCTAACTCCTAGTTATGTGGACCTAAAAACAAATATTTGCCTGGAAACTACAAAAATACTGTCAACTATAAATGTAGTGCCTACCTAGCAAATCTTCAAGACTATTTTTTAACTCAGCACGTTAAACCCCAATATAGCAATTTCCTTCAGCTCCATAAAATGAAAAACTGAACTATCAAAAATTTTTCCATAGTAGAAAAATCCTTGAGTTGTGAGCAGAGAATTTCCTTGTACCTTCAGAAATTTAATGACACCTTGAGTCAATAAAGATATGTGAGAAGGAAATTTCTAAAAATAGCAAGTCAAAAACTCTAAACCAAGAGTTTTAATCACTTTTCAAGGATAGGATTGCTTCAAAACTTGCTATCATTTGTCAAAGGCTTTTTAGTAAGAATGCAAGAGCTTGAATCAGATTTAGAGGATCATCAGTCTGTTGAAAAATAGGAAGATCATCAGTCCCATCTCACTGATGTCCTGCTCTGAAATAAAGATTTTTTTAAATGAATAGATTGGAATTACTAGTCATAGAAACAGGCTTCAGCATATATGGGAGCAAAATATAAACAGCAAGATTCATGTGAACTTGTTACCTTCATTATCTGCACACTCGTACAGGAAGGAGGTGTAATTCTTATTGATTATTTTTACCCAAAGGGTTATGTCTCTTTTTCTGCTCTGAACTAATATTCAAAAGTGTATTATTGTAAACAAGACAATAGCACTCTATGTGTTTTCTGCTCCTTTGCTTCTATGTTACATTCCTAGCCACAGATATCCTCTGAGTTCAAACCAAAAAGTAATAGCAATACTAAACTAATTAAAACCAGGCATGGTACATCTATACTCCAAACGTACTTGATGATTTTCAGTGTCTCTTTTATTGCATTTGTCAGATTTTGCATACTGGATTGTTTAGTCCTTTAAGTGAGAAGCCACATTAATTCCTCTATGAATAAATTTGCTCAACCATTACATGGATTTGAGTAACATCCCTCATCCTTAAGTAGTAAGTAATACAACTTTTGGAATTGGATGCCAGTCTTAGATTCATCACTAACCAGCTATGTGATCTGTGATGTGCCCCTTAAACTATCTGTACTTCTGTTGACTGATTTGTAAAATAAAGATAATAATGCCAACCTCAACAAGACATCATGAGAGGATTACATAGAATAACAGATGTCAAGTTCTGCTGTAGAACTCGGTGATCAAAAAAATTTAATCCGTGTCCAACTTAGTTAGAGACAGGAAAGCAACACATACAAATATACAGAATCACAGAACAAACAAATTTAGAACCTCGCCCCTACACTTTCTTTTTCAATTTAAATTAGACTATTAAAAGAATCAGAGGATACGCTTTCATTCAATGAAAGAATAATACTATTATAATGCTCAGGGTCAAATAAGGGTTTGTTGGGACACAATGGCAGTGTCTTGCAAGACACCAATTAATTGTTCCCTGTGGAAACATATCATAGCAGACAATACTCAGAGTAGCTGCTGGGCTCATATGTTATTTCCTCCTCTATGAATAGTAAAAAAAAAAAAAAGCCTGGGGTGGGCTTTCAAAGTAATAGCCACAATATGTTACTCTGAGCCAATTATATATCTCATAGAAATTGAAATTTGAAACTGATATCAAAATGAGGAGTCCTTGATATTTATATTTATTTATATCAGTATTCTAATGTATATGTTTTCATACTTCATGTGAAGACTCATTAGTGTATGTTTAAATCAACTTACTGGGTTACAATCAGAATTATAATAATGAATGGAATAGAATAGAAAATAACACTCATACATGAAAATGGGGTATTTTTCATGAGGGCATGATTTGTTTTAACTATTTAATAGATAGATTTTACATAGATGTATAGATATATAGATACAGATATCTACATATGTCAGTCAAAAATGTAAATAGTACTTCTCTTGTAAAGACGAGTCATAAGAAACAGCTTTTTAGGTCTCTGGAAAATTCCTCACCATACCCTTTCTAAGGTTTAGTTATTAAACTTCCTAATGAAGCAGAAATTCTAATTGCCTTCCCCCTTTTGATAATTATCATTTGGCCTACAAATGTATCCCAAGTGCTTTGGAAGAAGCTAATCCAAATCTATACAATCTCATTCCACAGTCACAATTCAGGACCTAGTGAATAAGGATTTTTAAAAATAATTTTCTAAGAAAGCTTTCATACATGACTTTTTCTCTCTCCTTTGGAGATAAACAAGGAAATATATAGCCTCCAGAAATTGTCAGTCATCTCCTGAGACTATAAAGAGAAACCAGGCTTAAGCTTATGTCAGTACAGAGGATGACAGTTTCAATGTTGACAAGCGAGCCTTTTTCTACTCATAGAATGATGCATGCTTCAATCCTTCTTGTCACTTATCCAAGAAAAGTGAAATAAATTCTACTAGCTCCAATTTCCTAGAAGAAGTAATGTTTTGTGATTGCAGGTGTTATGAGATACTTCAGCCTGGTGTTTTCTCAGCTAAAAGGCACCTATTTCCTAGACCCCTTGTCCTCAGAAAAAGACATTGAAACTCTAAACTTATGACCAATTCTGTGACTAATAAAGAAATGTTAGCTTCAACTACTCTTTTCACTTGGATTCTATTTTTTATTTCTGGTAGATAAAATTTATCTGTCTTGGTCTTTGCATTAAGCATGCATTAATTACTCTAAAGTGACTTACCAGACTCAAAAAGATTCATATTCATGGAATAGCTTTACTATATAGGCAAGGGATTCAGAACACTAACAACATGAGAAGGATAGGTACTGAAAAGTGTCCTGCGATCTCAGGGCACAGGTTTTTGTGTCCTTGTTTGCTGGGTCACCCAGGTCTCCAGATCATGAACCACCATCAGCCAGCATGGATGCCCTTTGGTGCCAGGAAGTTCAAAGACTGTACATGATGGGGATCTCTTACATAAACACGTTTCAGTTACATGACCAGCTTAATCTGTCAAAACCCCACAGATTTCATGAAACCAGTGTCAAATAAAAATCCAGTTAATGTTATTAAATAATGCTGACAGAGTGATATGACCTGCCCCCAAGACAATTTACAGGTCCACAGTTACAGAATGTAATTTATTTTTATTCAGTCTATTGATTCAAAGGTTTTGTTATGCTCCAAGAAACCTTGGAGATAAGTATGTGGCCAATCCAGAGTAGCTGAGACTAGCCCATGTTAGGTAGCCTTAGATGTGTCAACAACAACAACAATAAAACAACATAATCAACAGTCGATCTAAGAGAGATATGGAAAATTTTATTCAAACCAACCTGAGGATTACAACGTGGGAGACAGTCTTTCAGAAATCTCTTTGAACTGTTCTGCCTGTTAGAGGTCAAAGTACAGTTATATAAGTTTTTGAGACAAAAGGTTATATAGCAAAGTAACATATTGACAGTTAACATAGTCCAGCAAAGCAAGTATTGGGTTATTGTGACCCCTTACAGGACTGAGAAAGGAATGTTATCTCCTAAGGAGTTATATGCTGGTACCAGGAAGAAATAGAAATTTCTATTTTTTATGAGTAGGCATTCCTGTGTCTTCAAAGGTGATCTAGTTAATGTATAATGCATATGCACAATGCACATTAAAGGGGAAAGTGTAGTGGCTCAACTAAACAGAGAGAGAATTTTATGTTTAAACATTTTCTTGTCCTGCCTAAAAATAATTTTATTTTATCAGATATAAATGTGTCTCTAAAACTACCCTCATTTCTACCAAATATAGCCAAATTAAGGTTAAGTTGTTTGCAAAATAAGTCTGGTTAATTGATCACATAGGTTTTTAAAAATTGGCTGTGCTGCAACTTTTCATAAGAAATCTCAAATTGAACTTTTTAAAAGGCATCTCAAGGCCAGAAAAACTACATCAAGGACTTGCCACAGATTCCACCAGTGATATAGATTTGGGTGAATTCTTCTCTTCTTGAGTTTCCCCAAATATATTGAGATTCCTACAGGTGTCAGGAGGTGGTCTTTCTTATTTCTTGTTTACCTAGAAAGGCTGTTGTGAACCCTGTAAGTAAAGTTCCAGGTTGTTTTTCCCAGGGATTTTATGGTTCCATAAAGTTCACCTTAGTTCTTTAAAGCTGTCTGGTCATATCTGATGTTATGTATTTTCAAAATATGACATTTCGGTCAAGGTCATGGTAATATAACCAATGTTTCCAATTGTGTCCTGTTATAGGAGAACAGATTCTTCTTGAACTTATGAAAATAATTATATTGCCATAAAAATAAGAATACTCACTAAGAGTTTCCAAATTCTAGAGGGATTAAGTAGAAAGAAAAGATAAATGTTTTAATTCTACTTATAAGGGTGTAAATTACCAAGTTGCTTAAGTCATAATTAACTTAAGGGGAAAGATTTCCTTATATCTGGAAAACACAGATTAAAAGACAGTAATATTTTAGCCAAAAACCCATAAAAATTATAACCATGTTCATCAGTTCATTCAGCCCTATGTAACTGATTCTTAATGTTACTCTTTTGTTAACAGTTTTATGAAGCCATTAGAGTTTCCATCAGAATTCTTTAATTTCTCACCCAGTTCAGCAATATGATTTGAATGTTATCAGAAACCTATACTTTCAAGAAGTTCTTTCTATGAATCTTCTTTAAATATTGTTTGCAAAAGCATCAGAGTAAAACAATAACTATCTATAAATGACAAAATGAGTGATTAAAAATCTGATTACAATGCAATTGACAAAGAAACTTAGTTATTGCTGTGGCATACAATAATTCAAGATAATAACTGGAATTATGACCGATAACATTATACCAGGATATATCCAATTTTTACATTTTTTCATATAATTTCTAGAATATTAATATTAATGACATTTTACCCATACAATACAACCTAAGGTTTTAACTCACTTGATAATGCTTCCCATGTAACCCAACACATCAAATAATCCTAACTTGTTTAATCTCTCTCTCTCTCTGAGATGCTTCAGGGCCCTTCTTAAGCATCCTAAAGTTAGCTGGAGGTCAATCTTTGGGAATTTTTTCAAAAATATTAAAAAGTTTTGAAATATTTGTTCATTTAGAATCATATGTCACTGTGAAACAATACTTATTCACTTAAGCAAAGCAACAATAAAATATTTTAAAAGCAAATACAGAAAGTTACAATTTAAAAGGTAAAGAAACATAATCTTTTATCAAAAACAGCTCAATATTCAAAAAATAAAAAAATAAATAACTTGTTCTCTTAACAAAGAGAAAACCAAACTCTAGTTTTGCACCACTTTACCTTCAATATTAAAATTCATTTACTTAATTAAGTTCAATTTAATCTTACCCAGTCCTGACCATGTATAAAATTTCTTTCTTAGGATTCCTTTTCCATAAACTTTCCACAACTTTCTGTATTAGTTTGTCCCTCATTTTTTTCCCATTTAGAAATAACCAGCTTTAGAACAAAATTCCTTTCTTTTCCCTTAAAAAATTCATTTCCATTTCTTATATCTTCCTTTTTCTTGCATACAAATTTTTTTTTACTAATTTTTAGTTTTAATTACAAGCAATTATGGACTGTCTTCTACATTGTGTAGATTGGCAAACATAAGTACTGTTTATAATTTCTTAAAAACATGTGCTTTATTATAGGAAATGTTTTAGTGTGTCACCAAACATATTTATTAATAGTCTCTCTGTAAAATATCTTTAGTCTATCTGTAAAAAGGAAGCTAGTGTTCAGTAATTAATGTTTCAGTATCTTATTTTATTTGGAATGACCTTGGTATTTAATAAACTTCCATCATTTAACTTAATTTAGCAAAACTCTAAAGCTTCAAGTTACCAAACTCTGGAAAGACTATTTTTAAGTAGACATTACTAAAACAAAATTATTCCAAAAAGTTTACCTAAAAGCTCTCATCTTGTTTATTCACAAGTTTACTCATAAAAATTTGTGTATCAAGTTATTTTTCTTGCTGGCAAACTACAACAGTTGTAATAATATCTTATTAATTTCTAGTAAACCTAGGTTTGTATTAAATAATAAAAGTAATAAAATAATAAAAGTATTATACTTAATATTGATGACTCTAAATACCTGTCTACATTAATTAACCCAACAACCTTAAACTAACTTTAATGCCAGATATTAATATAATAATTAATACTTCCTAGACAACATAAACCTGAAATTTATTTGGGTTAGTTTCTCTTATATTTCTGAGAATTTCTTTAAGTGCTTAATTTCCTTTAAGACAATTTAAATAGAGCTCATTTACAAATTAACTTTGATGGTACCATTTGGTGATAAAGATATATATACAATGTACAAAGACATACATACATCCATATAGACACAGAGATCTCATAATTTTCCTACTTGAGTTAAAAAAGCCTTTTTTCTCTTTCTTTTCAGTCTCAGGAATTGGAGGTGGTCTAGATAAGAAAGGCGTTCCTGAAAACATTGGTAGAACATTTACATCTCAAGGCACAGGGAGAAGAAAGCAAGTACGCCTAGTGGAACTTTTTCCTTCATGATCAGAATTTTGAAAACAAGTTGTATGAAGCTGGTTTTCTCTAACTGCATGCAAAATGAGGTTTGGATTGTCAAAAGAACCCCTTCTTGGCCATTTTTAGGGTGAGACTTCCCTCTTTTTCCACCTAAGTAAGCACTTGTAAGTTTCAGTGTTATACATAAACACAACTGATACTCCCATAGGTGGCTGTTCTTCAGGGAGCTGGTTATTAATTTGGTAGCCTAATCCAGATATGAGATGAGACCTCAGCAACTTTCTGAGGACAGTGTGATGAATCATATGTATGCTGTTTTTGAGTCTAGCTCTCAAAGGAGTTACCGTTGGGACAGTTCTATTATTTTACATGTCCCTGTTTTTCCCTCCAACAGTCTAAAACCATCATGGGTGCTTGGAGGACTAGGTTATCACACTTTGTTACACCTGTAGACTCCAAGTGTCCTCTGGTGAGTAGCTCTCATATCCTGCTGGCTACACCATGTAAATGTCAATGAAAAAAATAATATTCATTCTAAGAAAGAAATAAAAAAATTTATTTGAGCCAAACTTAGGACTATAACCTGAGAGACAGAAAGTTCTGAGAACTGTTTCACTTGTTAGTGGTCAAAGCACAGTTATATAAGTTTAGTTTTTGAGACAAAGGGTTAACATCAACATAGCATATTGACATAGCATTGTTTACATAGTCCAGCAAAGAGAGTAGTGGGTTTTTGCGACCCCTTACAAGATTTAGAAAGGAATGTTATTCCTAAGGAGTTACCTTACTGGTGACAAGAGGAAATTGCTCTTTTCTATTTTGGTGAGTAGGTATTCTTGTGTCTTCAAAGGTGATCTAGTTAATGTATAATACAGATGTCCAATGCACACTAAAGGAGAGGAAGTAGCAGATGAAATGGACAGAAAGAGAATTTTATGTTTAAAATTTTTCTTGTCCTGTCTAAAAATAATTTTATTTCATCAGATGTAAATGTGTACTAAAAAATGATTATTTATGCTACTTTTTAGCATTTCAATCTGAAATTAGAGAAATTAGTTGGGGACACCTATTCATACCACGGACACTTTAAGTAGTTTCCTTAACAAAATTTTATATGGTACTTAAAACAGTGCCTTGTGTATGTTAGGAACTGAAAAATATATTGAACTTAATTTTTATTGGATAAAACAATAAATAAGTTGAAATGGATAAGTCTATCTCACTCACAATATTTCTTTGAAAGAACTATTTAGGAAAAGTTACAAAAGACAACCAGAGGATTTATATTTTTCCAAGGTAGGGAATATTTGTCTCTTTGTTAGAAAAAAAAGTTTGTATTCATGTCTTGAGTTTCCACTTACACAAAGATATAATATTCACTACTAATTGTGAAACTCGCTCATGCTAGTACTTATGTATAGTTAAATAAATGGAAGTTGTAGAAAAGTAAAATGATAAATATAACAAATAAAATTAAAATTTAAAGTACAGAAGCCAGTAGTAACCCAAGTGTTATCAACAAAAAATTTCCTGCAAAAATATAATACACTTGAAGGGAATCATGACAAACATGGTATGCAGAGAAGAATGATGTAAATATGATGGTCAGTTTTGTTTAGAAGAATTTAGAAAAAAATGCAAGTAGGAACAGTATAGCAGAAAAAAGTATATAGTCATACATTGGATGTATGTTTAACTTTACCACCAAATAATGTTAAAGTACACTATTGCATATTTTCTACTTTATCACATTGAGATATTGAACTAAATTATCTTGGGTGCCCAGAATTCTTAGAGTAACAAGATAAGCTTTTAAATCTGAAGGGTCCATCCATAAAGCAACTTTTCACCCTCCATATTCTATGCTGTTTAAATGTTTAATAATGTCCTATGAAAGAATAATCTGATATGCAATATATGGAATCTACTTTGAGAATGAAATGTAATAACTTTCTATTTTGTTTCTTATTTTACTTTCAGTCTTTAATTAACAAAGATTGAGAGCCTGTTGGTCAAGGCAAATTATTGAAGTTGATGAAATATATCTTAATCTGCTCATCCATAATTCCAATTGCCTTCAATACCATCCTAGCCTCTGGATTTACATTTTAATACTTCATAAAGATTCCCTAATATCAATTTCCTAACTTATTTTGTAATGTCTCCTTTGTGCATTTTCCATAGTTTAAATACTCAGACTCTGGATGGATAATAGATCACTAATTGGAAAAATTGTTCCCCTAGTAATTTGTTAAATGGGTGCTGTTTTTCTCCTTTTGCATCATCTTTTACACAACAAATGTTTATATTTTAAGAAAAGACTTTTGCCTTACTTCCAAAGTGTAGCAAAATTTCAAAGACTTTTGCAGGCTTGTGAAAGAAAATAATTTTGACCACCAGTTTTCTTGGTGTCATTTTCATCACCACTGACAATGTATTTTAAGAAAAAACCAACATAAATGGAAATATCGTTGTTCCAGTTCTAAACCAAAATCCTTTGAATAATTTTTTTATTGCTTTATGTCTGTTTATTGAAGGTGTGCCCACATTCAGTTGGTTTTCAAATCTAGTAATAGCTAATGCCAAATTTATATCAGTAATATACTCTAAATGCCTCAACTGCTACTCCATTTGTTCTTGAGTCACTGATTGCCTCTTAAACTGTCTCCCTGCTTTGTTGCCACCATATTTATGTAGTCTACTTTCAACATAACAGTGAGTGTGATCTTATTCAAAAGTTGGTGAGATCACGTCCCTCCTCTGTTAAACACCTTCTCACATTAAAAGCCAAACTTCTTATCCTAGACCATAGATGCTTTTGTTTCTTCTCTGTTTCTCCTGCTCTCTCACTTGCTCACTCTGCTCATTAACACTAGTCTAAATGTTTCTCAAACATAACAGGTACACTTCTGTTTTAAGTCTTTTGAATTTGTTCTTCTCTTTCTCTCAGTGGTTTCTTCCTCAGACATATACTTGGTTGACTACTTCATTCTAAAAGTCTTTGTTTATATGGCTCCTTCTAAATAAGGCCACATTTCCCATAATCTTTCCCTGTTTTATTTTGTTCTTGGCTATTTATCAGTGAAAATGTAAAGAATAATTTAGATGAAATATTTTTCCAACTGTAAAATGAATGCAATCAATTGTGGGGGTTAAAAGAATGGCCTTTCCTACATGCTTGATGATGTTACCAGAAGATATTTTAGTTGCTTATATTAGATAAAAGCATGCTTGCAATTGTTATGAAACTTAAAATCATTGGTAAAGAATTATCTGTGAAATGCCTAATAAGAACCATGTCACCCTAAGTAAACTGAATAAAAAGATTTAATCCAAGAATAACATTTATTTTATTGTAGGCCAATAATATTGAAAAGCAACATCTCCATTTCAAGTTCATTCTTTTTTTTTTTTTAATTTGTCTGTGATTATATCACTTTGACTGAAACTATTATTCAATAGAAAAGTCATTCAAATGTAATTGCAAAGTCAGGGACCTACAGGGAAATGGGGATCAAAAGGTCTCATCACTCCAGGTGCTAGAAAGCCTTCCCTTCCAGATGGTAAATATTTTACTCGCTAGGTATTTTTAAATTAGTAATCTGTCTTAGCTGGTACAGGAAGATGAAGGGTCAAGCTAAATCAAATGATTCACCTAAACCTATTGAAAAAGGAAAGTGACCCAGGAGTCTTGTTGCTATTGTTAAGGATTATTTAGTAAATCCAATTGCTGAGTTTCTAAATATCTCAGCAGTTTGACAAAACTTGGTATCTTGACTTGGTCAGGTCAGAGTCTGAAAATAGTGAAACCCTTATTAGAGAGTATGAAATCACAGCAGCTGCTCAGAAATACCGATTATTGCTTACTGTGGAAAAAACAGAAGTGTATCTGCCCTAACTAGAATGCCACTATTAAGTTTTAAGGACTTAATTCCCAACAGAAACCAAGATGACATACATAATTAGATTCTGATTTCTACATTATATTAATAATTATTTATGAAAATAACTTTAGATAATAGATACACTTCTGTATGACTAGTCTAAAAAGAATGAAGAGGATGATATTTTAAAATATCTATGTCATGGATAAGCATATGGTAATCTTTGTTTTGTTTGTTGTTGGTATTGAGTTTATAAAGCAAAACTGATACATATGAAAAAATACATTAGATTATATGATCTCTTCCTGACTGAGAAGGTGATAATTATTGACAAACATCAAAAGGTTTTTCTTAGACATTTGTATGCAAAAGCTGTGGGCAGAACTCAGAGGAAATATGTCTTTTTTTTGTTTTTTTTGCCCTTTATTCTAAACAATCTAAGTATTCCATGTCATTAGGGCAACTCAGGACTGCTAAAATCAAACTCAGACTTACCTATATAAGAAAGAAATTCTCACAAAAGGAAGGATAGAAGAGAAGAAGAGAGGGACAAAAAAGAGTAAGAGATTGAGGTAAATGTTTTTTAAAATTGTGGTGGTTAATTAAGAGTCCAAGTGAAGAGTACCATTTACAAAAGAATAATATCATTCCTAGCAGAACTTCAAGTATATAAGGCCACAAACTAGTTGTCTGACATCAGGCAATTTACATAACTTCTTTGTACCTTTGTGTTCTCATCTTTGATATGATGAGAACTGATATCAATCAATCAAATGACAGAGGAAATGATATCAATTTTCACACCTGACTGAGAACTAAATGAGATAATAATATTAAATAATAATATTACTATTAAATATGACTTGTATAGTTGTTGCTATGAGGATTGTTAAATTTGAATAATAGTATCTAACAAATGGAATTAATGAAAGGGCTAAATGAGATAATACATTTAAGACATCAAAGAGGCTCAAGACAATTTTAATTAAAAAAAACCTAAATTCCATTTTTTATTGCTTTGCAATTTAGATTGTCTTTTGTTAAGTTACGAGACCCCAATTTTTACTAATACCCCTATCACACTGAGAAGCTGATGGTAGTATTATGGATGAGAAACAAGGGATGTTCCAGTGTTTTTAGTACTCTTTATAACTTGAAAGTTTTCTAAACATATCTCAATTACTTTAAATTATCCTAATGAAGGAAGTCATTCTAGGCTTGTAGAAGTACAGATGCAGAAATTATAGGAAAATATGAACTTTTAATAATTTTTTTAAACCTGAAAACATAAAATGCTTTGAAATAAGAATTTAAGCTTTATATATATTTATATTTTATATTTTTCTAGTGTATTTTTAAGTGGAGGAAAATATAAAATCAAAATACAAAATACAAACAATAATATATGAAAATATAAGTTGCATTGCTTATATTTTACTCCTTTAAGTAAAATATAAATTCTAGAAACTTTATGTGACCAAAGTAATTTTTTGTTCCTTGATACATATTTTCTTGAACATCTTTATGTTTCCAGTATGAAAAAGATATTGACATCTGAATGATGTCTATACATTGATCTTTATAAGCCTCAGGCCATTACCACCTCTCATAAATATTAAGAATATTAACAATTTATTTCTTTTGTTGTTTCTTCATTTGTTATAACAGCTACAAATTTTACTAAATTCGATACAGTGGTTTATGAGTTGGTCCTCTAATTTAAAGATACCTAATTGGTTAGATTAAGAAAACATACATAGAAAAATATGTTGTATAATCTACATAACGATTTAGTAATCTTCCATACCAAAATACTACAGGCAATATTTTAATCCTAGATTCATGTTTTAAAATGCTTAGGGGATAATAAAGTATATATTAAAATTTAAATTTGAATAGTTATTAGAATTAATATGATAAATAATATAAGGTCTAACTAAAATTTGTATAGATCATTTTCTTGACCCACAGAATACAGGAAAAAAAAATGTCATTGCTAAGTTAAATTTCCATAGTACTTATTTTCCTTCATCTTGCCCACCATTATTTGCTTCCCTTCTTAATTCCATTCTCTGTTTATCAAAGTGATTTAAAAAAAATACCATTTGGTTCAAGCAATGGAAAACACATAGAATACGATTTTGTTAAATAGCTTTGAAACATTTGAATAATCCAGTGTTTACAAAATTTTGAATGCATATTTACCAGAAAACTGCTCTAAACAGCTAAATTGCCACTATTTTTTCTTAAGTAGACTCCTTGTAGTTCACAGTAAACTAGAAAAATTTATGACAGATAAAACTTCCAAATAATAATAGAAAAAGCCGATAATTGGTGATGTCCATAAGATAGCATTCAGGAAATTTATAGTAAGTAATAGCAGGCTTCCTCCCCCACCCCAAATATTGATGTTTTGCTCTACAAAGAATCAAAGGTTAATTTGACAATGGGCTTTAATATATTCTTCATGCTTATTAGTTGGCTATTATACTATAGATAGCTTTCTATAACATGAATATGAAACCATCATGCCTCGCATTGCAAACTAATGCAAATTAACCTGATTGATTTTTTTTTTTAAATTTTAACTCAAGTGCTTAATTTTATAATGTCACAAGTAAAATTATTTTCTATTAATATGCAGTAATGATAAATTATTTGTTTTAAAATTGTAGATTTTTCAAGAGCAATCTTAAATGATTCTCTTATCACTGAATAAACCAGGATATTTACAGTGGGTTCATGGTTGTAATAATATTAAGTCATTTGGGTTAAACTTTTGATTGACTACTTTTAAAAAGGCAATATTGTTAGAGTGCTGTCATGATTGCAATTCTGTTTTCCTATAAAAATTTTGGAAACTGCTTTTCTTGTCATAACTATAACTTATATATCTGATTTTTGAAAAATATCATAGGTTTATTTTAATTGTTAAAAAGAAAAAGACATTTATCTTTTTAATGTCAAGGATTATTAATAGTCAATTTTAAGACCTAAATGGCAACTGAATACCATCATAAATCAATATGGAATCTGCAGGAAAAAACATTTTATAAATTTTTCTTACTCAACTTTAGGTTCTCTCTTTTGAAGTTATGACTCTTTCAAGAGATTGTCACTTTGAATAAATTACATGATACTGTGTAAAATTTTAGTTATCATCAGGTCTCAAAATTTAACTTAAAAAAATTGTATTCCTTATGTAAGTATGTTTTCTCCAACAAACTTAAGTATATAACTGTAATTCCTAAAACATGGCATGGTAAATATCACTGCAACTAATCTGTGTATCAGATTCTCCTGGCACAAGGAAGAACTGAACTTTCCTGATACATTTAAATGAGGCCATAGTCAAATGGCTTGTTTTTGACAATGAATATGATGAGTAAAAGTAATAACTCTCTTACTTCTGGGTAGAAGTATTTAATTTCTTATTCTTACTTATATAGATGCAGCCCATGTAAGCATGTAAGGAAATGTTTATAGGAAAGTGTCCCCAAGATCAAAGGAGTGTAAAATGCTAAGATAACCCTTGGAAGATTGACAATGCTTGGGACTGAGAAATATAGGTTATTCATTTGGTGTTGTTTGCTACTACAACATAGCAAGCATATTCTGACAAACATCAGAATATATGACCTCAGAATAAGTTTCTAATTAATGTATTAACTCAGCTAATGCATTGCAATTGAATCAACAGCAAAGTGAAATTCTACTTAATTCATCACAGAATTTGCACATATACTTGCTTTCCATTTTGCTTTCTGGGTTGATTTTTTTTCTGGGTTAATCTTTTTCACATGTGCATAATATTACATTTAGAAGAGTAATTAAAATAGTATCTTAAAAAACAAATCTGTCCTTTGCAGAGAAATAAAGTTAGAACTCTTTATAATTTAATCTTTTCATACTTTATAATCCATGATGGAGCATAAATAACATGGAATTCTTTAAAATGTAACTGTCAGGGGAAAGAATTTACATCTGTCTCATTACACAACTAGCTTATAATCATTTAAAATATGTGTAGTTATTTATTAGCATGTACAATTTAATAAACTGCACATTTTTATATTTTTAAACTTAACATTTTTCTTGGAATTTTATAGTTTGGCACATACATAAAATGAAGTCATTATAGTTTTATTTTTTCACAGGCTTACCTTTGCTTAAAAAATAGACATAAATATAAAACTGAGATAGACAGAGATAAACTTGCATTTTTACAAATTTTTAAAAATTATTTTCAAGGTTTCCTAAAGCTGCATTTGTAACATTCAAAAAAGAAATTATATGATTATGATTATAGTTATAAGAAATATATTATTAAGTAATTTTTAACAAAATGATGCCTTATCATTATGAAAATATGAGCTTTCTTGCTCAAACTTTTTAAAGACATTGAATACATGGGCCAAATAACAAAATTCACCTTATAAAATTCTGTCTACTCATTTCTTATCAATTCAATACTTCTGAAAATTTAATCAGTCAGTAATACTTTGTTATTTCTTTAACCATTCTTAAATGATAATACATGTGTATTTAAAATAAAAATACTCACAGAGTAATTTATGATTCCTGGCACACATTACCCCCAAACAGACACACATACATGTATAGAAACAAACACACAAACAGAGATTAGTTATTCTAGATCACTGAATATTTTGATTAATGCAAAGTTATCATTTATACTTTATAATCAATGAATTTTAATTGATAAACACATAGAAAATATCAATTTTAAAGTAATAGATTTCATGTGTCAAAAATCTATGATTACACTGCCACTACTAGCTCCCTGAAGTGATACATATATGTTACATATTGAAATTTAAAGAGATCTCTGCATCAATTCTATAAGTTAAACTTTAAGTGTCAGATTATTTGAATGGTTCTATAAAATAGGAATAGATTGGACCATGATGTCAGACAGCTCTGGGTTTGAATAATAGCATCACTGCCTGCAATTTAACCAAGTCTTCTCATCTTTGTTATCTATTGAAAGAGAAAAAAAGTACTTAATTTAATAAAACATTTAATATAATTGAGATACAGTTAGTAAGTTACCCAGGACTCATGAACTCTTCAATTACTTAAAATCACTTTTTAATATAAATAAACAAGCAAACATATTTACAGAGTTCCTGCTTTATTTCAACTACCATGCTATCCAAGAAGTATAAAAAATAGGAAGCAATCACCTATAATCTCTCCCTGAGATATTTGTTTACAGGTGTATTCTCTTTTAGCAGATGTTTTAATACTCAGGGTATGTGCTACATACAAATAAATGTGTTCTGACTTTTTAAAATGTATTGATACATTTTTCCAAATGTGTTTCTAAGGAATAAATATTATTCTGGCTTTTTAAAAAATATTTTTTAAAATGTGTAAAAAGAAATATGGACAAATAAGGAAATTATTACTTTTTAAAATAGCTAAAGTTAATAATGATCATCACTTTTGATCACTGTTTCATTTATACAGACATTCCCTGACTTAAAATGGTTTGACTTACAAAGTTTTGACTTTATGATGGTGTGAAAGCTATACTATTCAGTACAAACTGTAAATTTTGAATTTTATCTTCTCTCAGGCTAGGGCAGCATCTCTCCTGATGCTGGGCAATGGCAGGGAGCAACTGCTCCCAGTCAGCCATGTGATTACAAGGGTAAACAACCACTTGCAACCATTCTATATCCATGCAACGATGCTGTTTTTCATTTTCAATACAGTATTCAATAAATTACATGATATATTCAACACTGTATTACAAAATAGGTTTTGTGTTAGATGATTTTTCCCAACTGATTACTAATGTAAGTGTTCTGAACAAGTTTAGGGTAAACCAGGCTAAGCTGTGATATTTGGTAGGTTAGGTGTATTTGATGCATTTTTGACCTAGGATATTTTCAACGTATGGGATGTAACTCCATCATAAGTTAAGGAAGACCTGTATTAGGAAGCATTTTTAAATTGCTATTTATTTAGTTTTTCAAATACCTTGTAACCATTTATTTATTTAGAAATATTTTGGCAGATTTCTTACTGCCTCAGGAGGTGCCAGGTCTGTCCCTCTAGGAGCCTCCTTGGCTTTTGCCTGAGGAGCTTTCAGACTGTATTTAAACATACCTTTTTCCAGACTCAGTGTGGAAACCTACCGAAGTCTGACTAGGTCCAACTTAGAAATGGGACCAAGTTAAGAGTCAGACTGGGTCTGACTTAGAAACTGGACTGGGTTTGGGGTTGCACTACGTATAAGTTAGAAATAGGACTGGTTCTTGGTCAGACTGAGGACAACTGAAGCTGGACTGGGCCCAGTGTGAGGCATCAGGTGAATAAAATTTTGTTTTAAGGCCATAAAGTCAGGTTAAACATACCCAAGATAATCTTTATTTACAGCAGCCGCAGCAAGAAATTTTAACCGAGATAAGCTTTTCCATTTATGAGGTGCCCTAGAAAAAATAGGGTCTTGGCCAAGCACTCACTAAAAAGAGTAGAGGGAAAACTATTTTTCCTCCTCTTCATGAGCTTCTGGTGACCAGGATAAGACCAGCTGGGACATCCCACTTGCTCCAGAGCTTGCAGAATCCTGGGAAAAACTGGCAGAAGACAGCAAAGGGACTTTCCAAGATGGCGGAGGAGTAGGAGGACATGGAATTCATGTCTCCCCACAAACACATCAAGAATACATCTACAAATGGAACAATTCTCACAGAGCACCTGCTGAACACTAGCAGAGGACCTCAGACATCTAAAAGGACAAGAAAGATCTTCACATAACTGGGTAGGATGAAAAATAAAAGAAGGGAAAAGGAAGAGGAGAAGAAGCAGGATGAGACCTGCACCACTGACGGGGAGCTGAAGGTGAGGAGAGGTTCCCGCATCTGGGGAAGCCCCCTCACCAGTGGGGAGATCGGCTGGGACAGAAGGGGTGCCTCGGGTGCTTGGAGGAGAGCCGAGCAACCAGTCTGTGGCAGACTGGACAAAGTGAGACTTACACAGATGGTCCATGCCACAGCCCTGCATGTCCCAGCCTGAAATGGGTGTCTGCTGGTGCACACAGGGGCTGGGTGATAGAACATGGGGTTTGGAAAGCAGACCCGGGGAGGGGATTGCTGTTGGCTGCGAGGATACATCCTGAGGGGACAGGAGTGAAGAGTTCAGCAACCAGGAATGCTCGTGGAGGAAGCCAGGGCCACCACAGGAGGGTACCACCATTGTTGAGTGACTTTCAAGGGATGGAGACACCATTGCAGCCTCTCCCCTCACATGTTGGCCCCTGCCTCCCAGGCACTAGGGAGGGCTCCTGTTGGAGCCAGCTCACATGCCCCTGTCATCACCTCCTCCACACCCCCTCCCTGCCTGAGTGACCCACTTGCCCCAACCTCCAGATTGCCACCTGATGGGCTTGCACATTCCAGTCATTACTCCAGCATCCTCCCACGTGGGTGGCCTGCTCACCCTGATAACCACCTCAACCCCTTCCGGCCTGACAGACTCATGTACTCTGGCAACCTCTGGAGCAGACTCCAGTGGGAAGAACACATGCAGAAGTGGGGCTGAAACCACAGCTGAGTCCCAGGGGCCAGGTGACTAAGGAAGAAGAGCTGAAACCTCTCCTTGTGGCTGAGCGAATCAAAGAGTTACACCTCCACTGACAGCTCCCTAAATTCAGCCCCTGTGAAACATCTGAAAGGACAACAAGTGTTCCTGCAGCTGGGACAGGTCTGGCTTTAGCAGCCGTGGGCTTTGTGGGGATGTACGTGTGAGGGTTGGGCCAGGCTAGAGTCTGAGTTGCCTCCATTGCTCTCACAGAGGGTCCAGGTGCAAAACTACTGCAGTCCTGGGACCTGACCTCAGTGAATCTGCACCAGTGGCCTGGTGAAAACAAGGCCTGAGAGTCCCCAGGGCCAATTGCTGGCATACCCATAGTTAAAGTGGCACTGAGAGCAGTACCAACACACTGTACTTTGTGAGCTCACACAATGAGCAAAAGAGGACACAACAGAGTACATTCACAGGTGAACAGCTCCAGAGGAGGAATACTCAGTGGCTTCTCTCCCAGTGGGAGTGCTTCAATCCCACCTACCTTGACTGCATATCAGAAACACAGCTAAGAAACAGATCTGGGGGTCTCTATTCCAACAACTAAGGAGCAGACCCCACCCCTGATAGGGCAGTGACGACCACAGAGCAAAGGGAAGGCCCCACTCAATATCCAGGGCAGGGTCTGGTCAGCAAAACACCAATCAAACCTGCTATCAAGGGGATAATGGCATAAATCTCTGGACAAATCTCATGACCGGGGACAGACACTAGAAGCAAGAGGAACTATGATCCATCAGTGTGTGGAAAGGAGACCACAAACACAGTAAATCTGACAAAATGAGAAGACAAAGAAATATGTTGCAAATGAAGAAGAAAGAAAAAGAAAAAAAAAACCCTGCAAGAACAACTAAATGAAGAGGAGATAGGCCATATACATGAAAAAGAATTCAGAGTAATGATAGTAAAGATGATCCAAGATCTTGGAAAGAGAATGGAGGCACAGATCAAGAAGATACAAGAAAAGTTTTAAAAAGACCTAGAAGAACTAAAGAACAAACCAACAGAGATGAACAATACAATAACTGAAATGAAAAATGCACAAGAAGGAATCATCAGCAGAATAACTGAGGCAGAAAAATGGATGTGACCTGGAAGACAGAATGGTGGGAATCTCTGCCAAGGAACAGAATAAAGAAAAAGGAATGAAAAGAAATGAGGACAGTCTCAGAGACCTTTGGGAAAATATTAAGTGAACCAACATTTGAATTATAGTGATCACAGAAGAAGAAGGAAAGGGGCTTGAAAAAATATTGGAAGAGATTATAGTTGAAGACTTTTCTAACATGGGAAAGAAATAGTCATCCAACTCCAGGAAGCACAGATAGTCCCATACAGGATAAACCCAAGGAGGAACACACTGAGACACATATTAATCAAACTAAAGAAAATAAATACAATGAAAAAATATTAATAGCAGTGAGGGAAAAATAACAAATAACATACAAAGGAATCCCCATAAGAATACCAGCAGATTTTTCAGCAGAAACTCTGCAGGCCAGAAGGGAGTGGCATGATATATTTAAAGCAATGAAAGGGAAAAACCTACAACCAAGAATACTCTACTCAGCAAAGTTCTCATTCAGGTTTGACAGAGAAATCAAAAGCTTTACAGACAAGCTAAATCTAAGAGAATTCAGCACCATCAAGCCAGTGCACAACAAATGCTAAAAGACCTTCTTGAGGTAGGAAACACCAGAGAAGAGAACAAAAGAGGAAGGGAAATAAATGGGCCTACAAAAACAAACCCAAAACAAATAGGAAAATGGAGGTAAGACCATACATATCATTAATTACCTTAAAAGAAAATGGATTAAATGCTCCAACGAAATACACAAACTGGCTGAATGGATACAAAAAAAAAACGCTGTATATATGCTGTCTACAAGAAACTCACTTCAAACCTAGGGACACATACAGACTGAAAGTGAGGGGATGGAAAAAGATATTCCATGCGAATGGAAATCAAAAGAAAGCTGGTGTAGTAATACTCATATCAGACAAAATAGATGTTAAAATAAAGACAGTTACAAGAGACAAGGAAGGATACTACAGAATGATCAAGCAATCAACCCAAAAAGAAAATGTAACAATTGTAAATATATAGGCACCCAACATAGAAGCACCTTAATATATAAGGCAAATGCTAAGAGTCATAGAATAAGAAATTGACAGTAACCCAATAATAGTGGGGAATTTTAACACCCCATTTACAACAATGGACAGATCATCCAGAAAGAAAACTAATAAGGAAACACAAGCCTTAAATGACACTTTAGACCAAGTAGACTTAATAGATATTTATAGGACATTCCAGATGAAAGCAGCAGAATACACTTTCTTCTCAAGTGCACATGCAACATTCTCCAGGATAAATCACACCTTGGGTCACAAATCAAGCCTTGGTAAATTTAAGAAAATCGAAATCATATCTAGCATCTATTAAGACCACAAAAATATGAGATTAGATATCAATTACAGGAAAAAAAAACTGTAAAGAACACAAACACATGGAGGCTAAACTATGTGTTACTAAATGACCAATGGATAATTGAAGAAGTGAAAGTGTAAATCAAAAAATAACCTAGATACAAATGACAGTGAAAACATGATGATACAAAACCTATGGGACAAAGTAAAAGCAGTTCTAAGAGGGAAGATTATAGCAATACAATCTTACCTCTAAAAACAAGATAAATCTCAAATAAACTACTTAACCTTACACCTAAAGCAATTAGAGAAAGAAGAACAAACAAAATCTCAATTTTGTAGAAGGAAATAAATCATAAATATCAGAGCAGAAATAAATGAAATAGAGATGAAGAAAACAATAACAATGATCAACTAAAAGCTGGTTCTTTGAGAAGATAAACAAAATTTAATAAACCTTTAGCCAGACTCATCTGGTAAAAAAGGGAGATTACTCAAAGCAATAAAATTAGAAATGAAAAAGGAGAAGTTACAATGGACATAAAAGAAATACTAAGGACCATAAGAGACAAGTACAAGCAACTATATGCCAATAAAATGGATAACCTGGAAGAAATGGACCAATTCTTAGAAAGGTACAACCTTCCAAGACTGAACCAGGAAGAAACAGAAAATATGAACAGACCAATAACAAGTAATGAAATTGAAACTGTGATTAAAAATCTTCCAACCAACAAAAGTTCAGGACCAGATGGCTTCACAGGACAATTCTATCAAACATTTAGAGAAGTATTAATAACTACCCTTTGGAAACACTTCCAAAATTGCAGAGGAAGGAACACGCCCAAGCTCATTTTAAGAGGCCTACTTTCACCCTAATACCAAGACCAGACAAGGATATCACAAAAAATAGAAAATTATAAGCCAGTATAACTAATCAATATAGACACAAACATCCTCAACAGAATACCAGAATACTAGCAAACAGAATCCAACAACACATTAAAAGGATCATACACCATGATCAAGTGAAATTTATCCCAGGGATTCAAGGATTCCTCAATATACACAAATCAATCAATGTGATACTCCATATCAACAAGTTGAAAAATAAAAACCATATGATTATTTCAATAGATGCAGAAAAAGATTTTGACAAAATTCAACACCTATTTAAGATAAAAACTCTCCAGAAAGTAGGCATAGAGGGAACTTACCTCAACATAATAAAGACCGTATACGTCAAACCCAGAGCAAACATTGTTCTCAATGATGAAAAACACTTTCCTCTTAGATCAGGAACAAGACAATGATATCCACTCTGGCCTCTTTTATTTATCATAGTTTTGGAAGTCCTACCTACGGCAATCAGAGAAGAAAAAGAAATAAAAAGAATCCAAATTAGATAAGAAGAAGCAAAACTGTCACTGTTTTCAGATGACATGATACTGTACGTAGTAAAACCAGAAGATGCTACCAGAAAACTACTAGAGCTCATCAGTAAATTAGGTAAAGTTGCAGGCTACAAAATTAATGCACATAAATCTCTTGCATTCCTATACACTAACAGAAAAGATCAGAAAGAGAAATAAAGGAAACAATCACATTTACCATCACATCAAAAAAGTATAAAATACCTAGCAATAACCCTGCCTAAGGAGGAAAAAGTCCTGTACTCAGAAAACTATTAGATACTGATGAAAGAAATAAAAGATGACACAAACAGATGGAGAGATATACCATGTTCTTGGATTGGAAGAATCAATACATGAAGATGTCTATACCACCCAAAGCAATCTATGATTCAATTCAATCCCTATCAAATTACCAATGAAACTTTTCACAGAATTAGAATTAAAAAATTTACAATTTGTATAGAAACACAAAAGATCCTGAGTAGCCAAAGCAATCTTGAGAAAGGAAAACAGAGCTGGAGGAATCAGGCTCCCTGACTTCAGACAATACTACAAAGCTACAGTAATCAAAACAGTATTGTACTGACAGAAACACAGAAATATAGATAAATGGAACAAGATAGAAAGTCTAGAGATGAACCCACACACCTATGGTCACCTAATCTATGACAAAGGAGTCAAGAATATACAGTGGAGAAAAGACAGTCTCTTCAATAAGTGGTGCTGGGGAAAATGGACAGTTACATGTAAAAGAATGAAATTAGAACACTCCCTAACACCATACACAAAAATAAAGTCAAAATGGATTAAGATCTAAATGTAAGACCAGTTGCTATAAAACTTTTAGAGGAAAATAAAGGCAGAACACTCTGACATAAATCACAGCAAGATCTTTTTTGATCCACCCCCTAGAGTAATGAAAATAAAAACAAACAAATGGGATCTAATTAAACATAAAAACTTTTGCACAGCAAAGAAAACTATGAATGAAACAAAAAGACAACCCTCAGATGGGAGAAAATATTTGCAAACAAATCAACCAACAAGGGATTAATCTTCAAATTATACAAACAGCTCATGCAGCTCCATGTCAAAAAAAAAAAAAAAAAAAGTCAAAAAATGACCAGAAGATCTAAGTAGACATTTATCTAAAGAAAACATACAGATGGCTAAAAAGCTCCTGAAAAGATGCTCAACTTCACTAATTATTAAAGAATTGCAAATCAAACAACAACAAGGTATCACCCACATGGGTCAGAATGGCCATCATCAAAAAAATCTACAAACAATAATTGCTGGAAAGAGTTGGAGATAAGAGAACCTTTCTACACTGTTGGTGAGAATGTAATCTGGTACAGCCACTATGGAAAAAAGTATGGACATTCCTTAAATAACTAAAAATAGAGTTACCATATGATCCAGCAATCCCACTTCGAGGCATATTTCCAGAGAAAACCATAATTCAAAAAGATACATGAACACCAATGTTCATTGCAGCACTATTTACAATAGCCAGGACATGGAAACAATCTAAATGCCCATCAGCAGAGGAATGGATCAAGAAGATGTGGTACATGTACACAATGGAATATTACTCAGCCATAAAAAATGAAATAATGCCATTTGCAGCAGCATGGATAGACCTAGAGATTGTCATACTGAGTGAATTAAATCAGAGAAAGACAAATATCATATGATGTCACTTATATGTGAAATCTAAAAAACGGGTACAAATGAACTTATCCACAAAAGAGAAACAGAGCTACAGATGTAGAAAACAAACTTATGGTTACCAGGATGTAAGGGGGAGGGTAGGGATAAATTAGAAGATTGGGATTGACATATACACACTACTATATATAAAACAGATAACTAATAAGGACCTACTGTAAAGCACAGTATTGAGTAGTACTCAGTACTCTGTAATGGCCTATATGGGAAAAGAATCTAAAACAAGAGTCCCTATATGTATATGCATAACTGATTCACTTTGGTGTAGCAGAAACTAGCACAACATTGTAAATCAACTATACTCCAATAAAAATTAAAAAAATAATTTTATCCTACAATACTAGTGTTCTTAAGTTGTTACTTCTTTTTTTCTTCAAAATATGAGGCACATGGTTAATCTAGATTTGCTTTTCAAATAGGAATATAGTGTAGTGCTTGTCTCTTCAGTAACCTATAGTTTCCAGGATGCCTACCATTCTTCCGTCTACTATCATATTTTTACATCTCTTGAAAAATATTTATATAAGTTTATTTTGTTGCATACTTAAGGTTTTTAGTACTAATAGGCTCCTAATTGATACAAATGAATGAATTGAACATATTTCACATAACACTTAATATTAAAATTAGAAATAATCTATGTACAAAAATAGAAATAATATATAATTTATTAACCTGAAGAAAGAGAAATATTTTTATGCATATACACATTCCAATCACTATGTTGGTGCTTTGAATAATGTGACTTACTGTCAATCTCGTAATATATTAGTCAACACTACATAAAATACTATTCAGTATATATGATGGCTTAAAACAGTCTGTATTTATGTAGCTCACAATTCTTTAGGTCAACTGGAAGATGGCTGTTCTAAGAGTTTTGCTCAAATTTTAGAGGTCATCTAGAGGGTCAGTGGCAGATTGACTTTGCTAACCGTGACTGGGCTTTTGATATAGCTGGGAACTTGACAGGGATGAAACAGTTGACTCAGGTCTGCTCCACGTGGTATCTTATGCTTCAGCAGGCTGGTTTAGACTTCTTCATGTGGTCTTTGGGGAGTCCAAGAAAAAGAACAGATATGCACAGGGTATCTTAAGGTATAAGATCAAAACTGACACATTGTCACTTCTGCACACTTGGCTGACTAAACATACACAAGACCAGTTCTTATGTAAGGTTGGAGAAGTAGACTCCATTTCTTGGAAGGAACTGCAAAGGCAATTTGCAAGGCTTGGGTACAGGGAAGGAAATAACTGTAGCTACTATTTTTCAAAATATTAAACATAAAATAAAACTGACATTAATGAATCATGGAAATAAATGAACATCTTGAATAAACATAGGATAGTTTTCCATTTTATCATTTGAACTCTAAGACCTTATCATTAGCATGGATATTAAATGAGTTGAAATTAACAAATGCTGTGTACTTTGTCTGATCCATTTCTCAATACAGTAAATATAGTAAATGTCTGGGATAACTATAAAAAATGGTAGAAAGATACCCAGGCCTACTTTTCATTTTCCACAGTTTTATGCACCAAATGTGAGTATTTGTTCTTCCTCCACTGGGCTTCATAATTTCTCTCATCATTGCCTGGCTCATGTTCTTCCTCAGGTTCAGGCAAATCATCTTCATCCATCAAATTTTTTTTTATAATTCTTTTTTCTCCACAAAAAATCCCATGTCCACAATCTGATATCAACTTTAATTTTCATAGAATATTAATTTATATAACATATGATATAAAATCACTTTAATTTCACATATAATACTTATGTGTGTATTTTCTTTTTGCTGCTGAACAGTGATGTACTTAATAGAAAAGATTGTGCTCACCAACTTTGTATCATTATTATAACAGAAAAAAATTTAAACCTTAAAAATCTACAAGGATAAGAGCATTAGTAAAGGGGACAGAAGTTAAAATTTTCAATATAATTTTCAAATCTGAACAGTAGGTGCAGCAAAGTAAATAATTTAAAAGAATGGGATAAGCAAACTAGAAAATGTCTACAAAGTTATTCAGGGATATTTCAATAGAAATAAATCAGAATTACACACTTAGTACCAAACCCACATATGTGGAACTCCAGAGATAAGTGGAGGTATGGGGTAATTGGTGCTATAAGAGTGATTCAAGTCTTATTATTATCTCAATTTAACAGATGATGACAATGACATTTAAAGAGGTTAAGTAACTGCCTAAGGTTTTACACAATCGTTAATTTGTGAGACTTTTATTACAACCCCGATTTAAGAAAATCTTTTTTTATGTACTTTGAAACTCACATTTTATTAATAGCCAAGTTCTGTTAATTTTACTTAGCCTAATTACAACACATCCCCCACTATCCTCCCTTTCTATTTCTAACTCTTTTTAAGTGTACAATTATGATATACTTCTTAAAATTTTAATGATAGAGCAACAGCAAAGCAAGATAAAGGGAATTTAGAATGAAGATACGATCTGTGTGATCCTGAAAAACTTAATCATTATCACAGTTTATTCATCTGTAAAATGGCAAAAATAAAACTAAGAGTTGAATGTTTGCATCTTTTCCCAAATTCATATATTGAAAGCCTAACATCCATTGCGATAGTACTTGGAGATAAGGACGTTGAGAGGTAATTAGAGTTAGATGATGTCTTGGAGGTGGAGCTTTCGTGTTGGAATTAGTACTCTTTTAAGAAGTGATGCTACAAATCTTACACTCCCCCCACCCCAAAACAGAATAAGTCACACAGAGTGAAGTTAGCTTCCCTTTGCAAACCAGGAAGAGAGTTCTCACCAGAACTAGAGTTCTCACCAGAACATCCTTTATGTATATACTCTTACAATCAAAAAATCTATGTATCTTATTTGTTTCAAGTTTTCCTACAATTTATTTTTTTCCCTTTTTCCTCACGTATTTTAATCTAAGGGAAACTTACAAAGTTCATCTGTGAGTACTTTATTTTGAAAGTGTGAGGATATATTCTGATGAGAAAATTTTAGCCAGTAGAGCATAATCATCAAGGCTGCAGATTCCAGAGTTAAACTAGCTATAAAAATACTAGCTGTATGATTGTAGGACATTCACTAAATGTATTTTACCTCCACTTTCTCTTGTATAAACTGTTGATTAAATTAAGATTTTTTTTTTTTACAATTGTTACATGAGGATGCAATAAGATTTTACATATACTTTGAATTGTACCTACATGTGGTATAAAACTCAATAAATGTTTACCTGGTAAATAAAGAATGAAATTGAGATAGGAGGTAGATGGGTCCCCGGGCTGAGTAGCTGAAGTTTGTCAAGTGGAATAAATTGGAGCTTTGTTTTCCCTAGACACTCCAAGGACAAACTTAATGGCAGGAGCTGAGCTCTGCTAGAGCAAAGAGATAAGACAACCACATATATCACTCCTGAGGCCAAGGAAACCTCCCCGACTGCACATGTGCAGGAAATCTCCTCAGGGGTCAAAAAGGGAGGGGGTGCCATCCCATAATAGGTATTGCCAAAGCTTCCATTAGCCTCTGTGCTGGAATCCATCTTGGCAAAAAAATGTGCACACATATCAGGGAGGGCCCTAACATTGGTCAAGTGTAGAAAAAGAAGCAAGATAATTGGCCAGAGGAGGACAAATACCAGGAAGAACTGCCTCAATATAAATGATTTAACTGCTTCTTTACTGCACTCCTGCTCATTTAGGAGGATGCCCACACCTTTTCTCTCCAGGTGTGTATTTCTGCCTTGCTTCTGTCTTAAATAAACGGCTTCTCTGTGTGCTCTCTCATATGTTGTGCCGTGCTCTAATAATAAACGTTGTACCTGTTTTTATAGTTTTTACCTCCTTGAAACATTCTTGCTTTCAAATGGGGACAAGAGCCAGGGAAAATTTGCTTCTAGTCTCTAGCCCCTGGTGGACTATTGGCTAAGATTCCTGGTTTTCATCCAGGCTACTCAGGTTCAATTCCTGGGCAGGGAAATAAGATCCTGCCTCAAGACTTCTCATTGCTGTCTCTCCGAGAATAAAATGACTACAAGACAATGTCTTTTCTCACTTTAGTTAAATGTAAGAGTGTACTAAGAACATTTGCTATTAAAATATTAAAAAAAATAAAAATTTCAAACTAGTCTAAAATAGACGAAAAGACATAAGTAGTGATGTAGAAGTAGATCCATTTGCTCAAAGGCATTCTTTTGTTATCTTTTGCTATGAAATAAACCACTCTAAATCTAATTTTCTTACAAAATTTTCTCATGATTTTCAAAATGGACTGCATTCAGTTGAGCAACTTTTCTCCTCACCTTGTGATGGTCACTTGTGTGGCTGCATTCAGCTGGTGGGCAGCTTGAATTTTAGGGTGAATGAGCTTTTCTCCCTTTACATTTGCTTCTCTCTCCACACTATCTTTCCACATGTACTCTCTCACAGGGTAGTGTCGACTGGATAAAAATGAACAACCTATAAGTTGAGAGTTATTCAGAGGGCAAAACTGTGGACTTAAGTCTAGATACAGCATCTCAGATAACTCTGAGAGACTGCTCTGAAGAGGCAAGGATGGAAGCCAGGATATATAGGATTTTTTGCAACAAAGACCTGATAGTTGAGCATCAAAAGATTACTGTTAATTAAAGGAAACCAGATATCTCAAGTTAAGAAATTTAAACACTTTTATATGTATGGTAAGATTCAAGAGTCTGGGCTCACTGAACTCATTCCTTTAATATGCACCTGAGCTATCTGAGGCTAGTATCCTCTGTTTTCTCATCCTGAGTTTCCTCAGGGTGTACTGTTGGGGGTGGTGGTTGCTGTAGTGTCTGGTGATATAATGAAGGGCATTATGTTTCCTTCCTAAGCTCCCTCAGGGCTCACCATTGGGGGCAGCTGCAGTGGCTGATGGCTGCAACGTCCTTTGTTCACTGATATGACAGGTGGCATTTTTAGTTCACAGTAGCGAGACTAATTACATAGTCACTCATGAATTCCAAGAGCGCAAAAGCAGAAGCTTCTAGAGCTTCTTAAGGCTCAGGTCTGACACGTGAACAGTATCACTTGTGTTTTACTGGTTAAAGCAAACCACAGGCCAAGACCAGAGTTCATATGGGAAAAAAAAAATCTACAAAGACTCTAATATCAGGATGCATAGCTCACTGGGGGTTACTAAATTAACTGTTGACCATGGACGCAGAGGAAATGGTAGTGGATTTATACAGACAATCAATGAATCATAGATATCACTTGGGGATTCTTGTTATCCTGAGATTCTTTGGCATCATTATATAAGCCAGATACGTCATTTTAGTTACCTTAAAATCTTTATAAAATATAATTTTCTATTAAAAGAATAAAAACGCTTCTACAAAATAAATTTAAATACTAATTAATTCATAAAAGTTAATACATAAACTTTAAAGTGTATATGTTATGCATACTTTATAAAGTGCATATATACTATGTCTCATAAAACATATTAAATGAATTGTATGCTACCTTATAAAGGTAAAATAAAACTTCAATGAGTGAAAGCTATGCAGATGTTTCCAAGGAGCCAGAAAACAACTATTATAAGTTACTAATGTTTTCAATTTAAGAAATATTTTCTTATCCGTTAGCTGATTAATTCGCTCTTAAAAATCTGTATTGTATTATATTACTTTCATTTTACAAATTAAATAAATGAGCTCTGGGTTCTGGAATTATGTAGTATGGCAGCTCTGATATTCTTAAACCCTCTCCTGCTACAACATCCACATGATAGATAATAATATCAAAATACATGTGTTAATGTATTGCTGATACTTCCAAAGTAAGATACAGAAGAGGAAGGAGGAGGAGGGAGAGGAGGAGGAGGAGGAAGAGAAGTGGGAGAGTGCTAAAAAAGAGGAGAAAAAAATGATGATGGAAGAGATGAAGGAAGAAAATAAAAGTAGGAGAAGGCAGTGGAGGAAAAGAATAAAGAATGACCTGAAACCTGAATGGTTACCACTAATTATTAACTGATTAACTAATTAATTGAATACATATTTATCAATCATCTATTATTTTTTACACACTGGTCCAGACACTGAGGATATATCAGTGGGGGAAAAAAAGATAAAGATTTCTGCTCTTAAATGTTTTACATTTTAATGAGGACAAACAGGGATTAAATACATAAAGAGGTAAAATATATAGTAGTGTGTCAGCAGAGGTTCATTTTGACTGATACATTAGTGCAGCTATCTACAGTTTTCACACACCAGTGCAAGATTTGTTGGCCTGATCTTTTGAAAGCCAAAGAGTGAACATTACAAATTTTCAAGGACAAACATATATACAACTTACAGGAAAAAAAGTTAGCTTTTTTCAATTCTTGTTAGTCAAAACACAGAGATAATTGCTTTATGTTAAATAGTAATTAAAACAAATAAGTTCTATAAATAATAAAACAAGGATATAATAAACATCTCTACAACATGGTATGCATTATATTTATAATACTCTACACTTCCAAAATAAGCATTTATTCCTATTTTTTCAAACGAAGATTGTGCAGAAAACAGTTAACATAGCAGGTCTGAACCTATCTTTGGAAAAGACTGCTAAAAGACAACTATAAGGTTGTCTGTTAGCTGGCATCTGGGAACTTGGATCTCTGTAGGTTTCTCACCATTTCCAGAACTCATGGGTCCTCATTAGACCAAAATTGTTAGTGCAAATAATATGGTTTATATTGAACACCTACTTACCTTCTGAAGTCTGGAATTTGGGTATGTATCAATACAAAGTAGAAAGTGCTTACATGATTAGCCCCAAGTCTTTAATGATCTTCCTAGATAGACAACAATTCACATGTGTTGTCACACCTCATTGTTAGAGGAAATAAGCATGTCTTATGTGACTCTTGTAAGCTTGTGCCTAGTTTCCCATGGAATTTGTCCCACGCTCCTTTTCCTTTTGCTTTGTATTCTTTTGCTGCAGTTAATCTAACCATAAACATGACTACATGCTGAGTCCTGTAATTTCTTATAGAAAATTCAAAAACCTGAAGTTTACTTTGGAGACCACAGGCATAAAGACAAGACACTGAGGCTCTGCATGCTTAAGTTACTTGCCCCCCTCATTGTGTCTGGGTCCAAAGATTTCAGTGATATGAAAACTTACAGTCAATTGAGGGAATAGAAAATAGTGTTAAGCAGAGTAGTGTTAATATTATTCTGGAGAAGGAGAAAACATAAGATTCCTACCAGAAGAAAGGTTATGCATGTCATATACCTTAGTTTATCTTTAAAACACTTTTATTAAAAGAGTTCTATCAATAAAATAGCTAACCCTTCAGGAGTTTGGGTTTTTTTGGGCATGAGCCACTCCTTCTCTTTGCATGGCCTGCAAGAAACCATTCTCTGCTCCAAAAAAAAAAAAAGATAACCAAGTCAATAAATTATTATTGAAAAATCATAAGCTATAATCTCTCTTTATTTAAGTCCTCCAGAGCATTTAAAGAATATTTAAGAGAAATTTAACAAATTCTGTTATTACTTAACATAACTTTTAACTTCCTAGAAAACCAAGACCTTTCTTTTCTTAGTCTTCTTTTAAAAAATTTTCTAAAGGAATTTTTCCTGTAAGGAATGAAAAATAGTATATGATGTAATCTTAGTCTTACACTTAATAAAATAGTTTCTTTTACTCTTATTTTTTTTCAAGCTCTGTCTCTCTAAACTCTATTTTACTCTATTTTACCCAATTTATCTCACCAGGTATGTTAAGCCTGTGACCTATAAGTATCAGCTAATCTCTATAGATATAGAGATCAGAGGAATGAAGTTTGCATTGATGGGTCCTAATGTCAGCAGACAACCCAAGGCATCTATTTAAGAATATCAGGTCTCAGTAAATGTACTGATCATATTGTGTCCTTGTGCTCTGGATTCGTGTGTGTTGAGAAAAGGGTTATAGCTGTGAAAGGAAAAAATAAATTAATCTGTGGAAGAGGAAAATCAGTGACAATTTGGGAAAACTGAATTGAAAAACTTCTGCTTTGGAATCTGTCCTTGGACTAATTTCACTTTCTGTATATTTGTTCTGTCACTGATTTTAAAAGCTCTTTGATAATTAAATAATTATGGCCCAATAACTTAAATCTTGTTGGCAGTATAATATTTACTTTCAATTATGATTTATATAATTCTTTATTAAACAAATATTCATAAAGTAACTATATTGTGCCAGGTATAAAGAACAAACTACTAAGCAGATATAATTCTCTTAACCATGTATTAACTTTAAGGAAATAAATTATCCTTTCAACATAAATTATTTGACTGTTACTAAAGCAGTCACATAAAAGGGTTCTTTTTCTGGTGAATGTTGGTGGAGAAACATTTTCTTTCCCTCATAAGAAAATTTATAATATATTTCTATTTTTTTAATATGCCAAAAGGAACATTTTTTAAGAGGGAAAGCAGTTTCCTTCTTTATGAAATGCAGGAATAAAGATGAATGATGTGAGAGTTTGCAATTAAGATGACTTTCATTTAAAGTTATTAACTAAGTATTGGATTTGGCTCAGAAATTAAGACATAATACCAAGCCCTTGGATTAGGAGTATCTGTAATCCTTTTTATCCCATAATTGATGTCACTGGGCTTATAAAATGTTCTATGTCAAAATTAATTCACTAACACAATATCTAAAATCTTTTATACACTGGAAAGTCTTTTATGACTGGAAAGTCTGTGAATTAATGACAACAACAACAAAAAACTTTGTTTACTTTCTCTTTTCTTCCCATAGTGAGGCAGGAGACAGATGGGTGCCCAGGGCAAACGGTTTGAGTTTGGTCCTTGTAGACCAATAACTTTGAGAGGAGAATGACAGGACAATTGAGGGAGAAGGCTGGGACCTGCCCAGAAAGAAGATAAGAGACCACATATTCTGCATTCTTGAAGTCAGGAGACCTCCCCAACTACACATGGGAAGAAAGGCTCCTTGGAGGTCAAAAGAAGAGTGATGCCAACTAATGCTCACTTATCCATAGGCCTCTTTGGTAGAATCCATCTTGGCTAAAAGATGTGCGCACACACATGGGAAAATCCTGAGATACACCAAATATGGACTCTGAACCAGGTAAATCAAAATGATTGGTCAAAGGAAACACGGAAGAAATGCCCCATAAAAGTGATTCAAACTGCCATGAGGACGCGACACTCTTAGTCTGCCCGTGGATCTATCCACATGTACTCTTTTTTCTCTTAATAAGTACTTTACTTGTTTTGTTACTTTACGTCTTTGTGGGAATTCTTTTTCTGCAAACCCATAGGACCAGGACCTTGTCACTGACCACTGGTCTACTGGCTGGGAGTCGGTGCTCTAAGACCGCGGCCTGACCTCAATCACTGGCTAAGAACCAAAACGCTTCTTCAAGCTGCTGCAGGCTGAGGCCACCCGAGATCAATAGCATTAATGTTCTCTAAAAAATATTTCTTTTAAAACATATATTTCTATTTCTTGAATATCTTTGAGTATTGTATTTACATGGGTAATTGCAAACAACATGCAAATCATAAAGCTGAGTATAAAATTGACTAACATTTGAAGAAAGATTAAACTTTTGCTAACTGGTTATCATTTTAACATTTTGGCTATAATAATTATAGAGAAAATTTTGTTTACTATAATGTCATCATTTAATTTGGATAAATTATTTATTTATAAATAATATATGGAGAATTTCATACACTGTGCTTAATTAAGTGCTTAAATTTAAATATGTGCTTAAATTACATAGTATATTATGTACAATGTTTTTGAAACTATAAGCTAGCGTTAAAGTAATATGCTAATAGGCCACCTGATAAGACCTTTATTATTATTGCTTTACATAGCTATTAATCTATTTTTGCTAAGTCTCTTTTGATTAATACAGTTCTTTGGAAATGATTATAAATTTCTGATCCAGCCATTCCACTTCTGGGTATTTATCTAAAGGAAATGAAAATACTAACTCAAAAAGATATATGCACCCCCATGTACATTGTAGCATTATTTATAATAGCCAAGATATGGAAACAACTTAAGGGTCCATTGATAGGTGAATGGATAAAGAAAATGTGATAGGTATAGATAGATAGATAGATAGATAGATAGATAGATAGATAGATAGATGATAGATAGATATATAGATAGATAGAAATAATTGAATATTACTTTCTATAAAAAAAAGAATGAAATCTTTCCATGTGCGAAAACATGAATGGATCTTGAGGGCATTATGCTAAGTGAAATAAGTCAGATAGAGAAAGACAGATACCTTATGATATTATTTATATGTGAAAGCTAATAAAAACAAAACCCACACACACACCAAAGAAAGAAGCTCGTAGATAATACAGAGAGGAGATTGATGGCCAGAAGAAAGGTTGGGGGTGGGAGTAATAGTTGAAGGGCATCCAAAGGTGAAACTTATAAAATAAATAGTTATAAAGTAAGTCATGGGAATGTAATGTACAGGATGAGGACTATAGTTAATACTGATTTATATATCTGAAAGTTGCTAAGAGACTAGATCTAGAACAATGATGGATGTTAATAGACTTATTGTGGTTTTCATTTTGCAGTATATACAAATATCCTTATTATGTTGTATACCTGAAACTAATATAATGTTAAATGTCAATTACACTTCAATTAAAACAAAGAAAGAAAGAAAGAAAGAAAGAAAGAAAAAAGAAAGAAAAGAAAGAAAGAAAGAAAGAAAGAAAGAAAGAAAGAAAGAAAGAAAGAAAGAAAGAAATCTGGAGATTCAGACGCAGGAGGTAGTCTTTATAATGCTGATTGGCTGCAACTTTCCAAGTCTACAAGGCCTCCCACAAGGGGAAACCTCCAAGAAAACATTTTTGACTTGGGAGAAAAATCACATTTCCAGGCTTGTTTAATCTATGTTCTTTTTTTTTTTTTATTTAACATCTTTATTGGAGTATAATTGCTTTACAATGATGTGTTAGTTTCTGCTTATAACAAAGTGAATCAGTTATACATGTACATATATCCCCATATATCTTCCCTCTTGCATCTCCCTCCCTCCCACCCTCCATATCCCACCCCTCTAGGTGGTCACAAAGCACCGAGCTGACCTCCCTGTGCTATGTGGCTACTTCCCACTAGCTATCTATTTTACATTTGGTAGTGTATATATGTCCATACCACTCTCTAACTTTGTGCCAGCTTACCCTTTCCCCTCCCCATATCCTCAAGTCCATTTTCTAGTTACTCTATGTTCTTATCATGGCAATTTCTGTTACTTAAAGGATAAGAGTTACTATGGTGATGGGAAAGAGGTATAGCAGGAGGGGAGTGGAGAAACTGTTGCAATTTGGAGACAGATTTTTTTTTATATAAAGAAAAATAACAAATGAATCTTTTGAGCTATGCTTGAGATATCTCATTGCCCTTACCCTTCTCTATATACATCACAAAGTAATTCAAAATACTTCAGTATCAAAAAAAAACAACAACAAAACTTTTATATTGTTGTGCTATTCAAACTTTAGCAAACTTAGAAAATTTCAAGTATAAGCACATATATTAGGTTGATTTGGAAAATGATTATATCTTACAATTTTCCCTATGTTATGTGTAACACAGCTGCAAATTCTCCCATCAAGAGATGAAATCTAGAGCAACAGTCAGCTACACCCACCACCAGTCCCTCCCATCAAGCCTCTTACATAGCCTCATCCACCAGAGGGCAGAGAGCAGAAGCAAGAAGAACTACAATCCTGCAGCCTGTGGAACAAAAACCACATTCACAAGAAGACAGACAAGATAAGATAAAAAGGCAGAGGGATATGTACCAGATGAAGGAACAAGATAAAACCCCAGAAAAACAACTAAAGGAAGTGGAGATAGGCAACCTTCCAGAAAAAGAATTCAGAATAATGATAGTGAAGATGATCCAGGACCTCGGAAAAACAATGGAGGCAAAGATCGAGAAGATGCAAGAAATGTTTAACAAAGACCTAGAAGAATTAAAGAACAAACAAACAGAGATGAACAACACAATAACTGAAATGAAAACTACACTAGAAGGAATCAATAGCAGAATAACTGAGGCAGAAGAACGGATAAGTGACCTGGAAGACAGAATGGTGGAATTCACTGCAGTGGTACAGAATAAAGAAAAAAGAATGAAAAGAAATGAGGACAGCCTAAGAGACCTCTGGGACAACATTAAACACAACAACATTCACATTATAGGGGTCCTAGAAGGAGAAGAGAGGACCAGAGGAAATATTTGAAGAGATTATAGTCGAAAACTTCCCAAACATGGGAAAGGAAATAGCCACCCAAGTCAAGGAAGCGCAGTGAGTCCCATATAGGATAAACCCAAGGAGAAACACGCCGAGACACATAGTAATCAAATTGGCAAAAATTAAAGACAAAGAAAAATTATTGAAAGCAGCAAGGGAAAAATGACCAATAACATACAAGGGAATGCCCATAAGGTTAAGAGCTGATTTCTCAGCAGAAACTCTACAGGCCAGAAGAGAGTGGCATGATATACTTAAAGTGATGAAAGGGAAGAACCTACAACCAAGATTACTCTACCCAGCAAGGATCTCATTCAGATTCAATGGAGAAATCAAAAGATTTACAGAAAAACAAAAGCTAAGAGAATTCATCTCCACCAAACCAGCTCTACAACAAATGCTAAAGGAACTTTTCTAAGGGGGAAACACAAGAGAAGAAAAGGATCTACAAAACCAAACCCAAAACAATTAAGAAAATGGTCATAGGAACATATATATAGATAATTACCTTAAACGTGAAAGGATTAAATGCCCCAATCAAAAGACACAGGCTTGCTGAATGGATACAAAAACAAAACCCATATATATGCTGTCTACAAGAGACCCACTTCAGACTTAGGGACACATACAAACTGAAAGTGAGGGGATGGAAAAAGATATTCCATACAAATGGAAATCAAAAGAAAGCTGGAGTAGCTATACTCATATCAGATAAAATAGACTTTAAAATAAAGAGTGTTACAAGAGACAAGGAAGGACACTACATAATGATCAAGGGATTAATCCAAGAAGAAGATATTACAATTATAAATATATATGCACCCAACATAGGAGCACCACAATGCATAAGGCAACTGCTAACAGCTATTAAAGAGGAAATCGACAGTAACACAACAATACTGGGGGACGTTAACACCTCACTTACACCAATGGACAGGTCATCCAAAATGAAAATAAATAAGGAAACACAAGTTTTAAATGACACAATAGACTAGATAAATTTAATAGATATGTATAGGACATTCCATCCAAAAAGAGCAGATTACACTGTCTTCTCAAGTGCACACGGAACATTCTCCAGGATAGATCACATCTTGGGTCACAAATCAAGCCTCAGTAAATTTAAGAAAATTGAAATCATATAAAGCATCTTTTCTGACCACAACATCATGAGATTAGAAATGAATTACAGGGAAAAAAATGTAAAAAACACAAACACATGGAGGCTAAACAATATGTTACTAAATAACCAAGAGATCACTGAAGAAATGAAAGAAGAAATCAAAAAATACATAGAGGCAAATGACAATGAAAACAGAATGATCCAAAAACCTATGGGATGCAGCAAAAGCAGTTATAACAGGGACGTTTATAGCTATAAAAGCCTGTCTCAAGAAACAAGAAAAATCTCAAGTAAACAATCTAACTTTACACCTAAAGGAACTAGAGAAAGAAGAACAAACAAAACCCAAAGTTAGCAGAAGGAAAGAAATCATAAAGATCAGAACAGAAATAAATGAAATAGAAACAAAGAAAACAATAGCAAAGATCAATAAAATTAAAAGCTGGTTCTTTGAGAAGATAAACAAAATTGATAAACCATTAGCCAGACTCATCAAGAAAAAGAAGGAGAGGACTCAAATCAATAAAATTAGTAATGAAAAAGGAGAAGTTACAACAGACACTGCAGAAATACAAAGCATCCTAAGAGACTACTACCAGCAACTCTATGCCAATAAAATGGACAACCTGGAAGAAATGGACAAATTCTTAGAAAGGTATAACCTTCTAAGACTGAGCCAGGAAGAAACAGAAAATATAAACAGACCAATCACAAGTAATGAAATTGAAACTGTGATTAAAAATCTTCCAACAAACAAAAGACCAGGACCAGATGGCTTCACAGGTGAATTCTATCAAACATATAGAGAAGAGCTAACAGCCATCCTTCTCAAACTCTTCCAAAAAATTGCAGAGGAAGGAGCACTCCTAAACTCATTCCATGAAGCCACCATCACCCTGATACCAAAACCAGGCAAAGATACTATAAAAAAAGAAAATTACAGACCAATAACACTGAAGAATATTGATGCAAAAATCCTCAACAAAATACTAGCAAACAGAATCCAACAACGCATTAAAAGGATCATACACCATGATCAAGTGGGATTTATCTCAGGGATGCAAGGATTCTTCAATATATGCAAATTAATCAATGTGATACACCATATTAACAAATTGAAGAATAAAAACCATATGATCATCTCAATAGATGCAGAAAAAGCTTTTGACAAAATTCAACACCCATTTATGATAAAAACTCTCCAGAAAGTGGGCATAGAGGGAACCTATCTCAACCTAATAAAGGCCATATACGACAAACCCACAGCAAACATCATTCTCAATGGTGAAAAACTGAAAGCATTTCCTCTAAGATCAGGAATGAGACAAGGATGTCCACTCTCACCACTATTATTCAACATAGTTTTGGAAGTCCTAGCCATGACAATCAGAGAAGAAAAAGAAATAAAAGGAATACAAATTGGAAAAGAAGAAGTAAAACTGTCACTGTTTGCAGATGACATGACACTATACATAGAGAATCCTAAAGATGTCACCAGAAAACTACTAGAGCTAATCAATGAAAGAGAAATTATGGAAACACTCCCATTTGCTATTGCAACAAAAAGAATAAAATACCTAGGAATAAACTTAGCTAGGGAAACAAAAGACCTGTATGCAGAAAACTATAAGACACTGATGAAAGAAATTAAAGATTATACCAACAGATGGAGAGATATACCATTTTCTTGGATTGTAAGAATCCATATTGTGAAAATGACTATACTACCCAAAGCAATCTACAGATTCAATGCAATCCCTATCAAATTACTAATGGCACTTTTTACGGAACTAGAACAAATCATCTTAAAATTTGTATGGAGACACAAAAGACTCTGAATAGCCAAAGCAGTCTTGAGGGAAAAAAACAGAGCTGGAGGAAACAGACTCCCTGACTTCAGACTATACTACAAAGCTACAGTAATCAAGACAATATGGTACTGGCACAAAAACAGAAACATAGATCAATGGAACAAGATAGAAATCCCAGAGATAAACCCACTCACCTATGGTCAACTAATCTATGACAAAGGAGGCAGTGATATACAATGGAGAAAAGACAGCCTCTTCAATAAGTGGTGTTGGGAAAACTGGACAGCTACATGTAAAAGAATGAAATTAGAACACTCCCTAACACCATACACAAAAATAAACTCAGAATGGATTCGAGACCTAAATGTAAGATCAGACACTATAAAACTCTTAGAGGAAAACATAGGCAGAACACTATTTGACATAAATCACAGCAAGAACTTTTTTGATCCTCCTCCTAGAGTAATGGAAATGAAAACAAAAATAAACAAATGGGACCTAATGAAACTTCAAAGCTTTTGCACAGAAACTATAAACAAGACGAAAAGACAACCCTCAGAATGGGAGAAAATATTCACAAGCGAATCAACAGACAAAGGATTAATCTCCAAATATATAAACATCTCATGCAGCTCAATATTAAAAAAACAAACAACCCAACCCAAAAATGGGCAGAAGACCTAAATAGACATTTCTCCAAAGAAGATATACCGATGGCCAAGAAACACATGAAAAGCTGCTCAACATCACTAATTATTAGAGGAATGCAAATCAAAATTACAATGAGGCATCACCTCACACCAGTTAGAATGGGCAACATCAGAAAATCTACAAACAACAAATGCTGGAAAGGGTGTGGAGAAAAGAGAACCATCTTGTACTGTTGGTAGGAAGGTAAATTGATACAGCCACCATGGAGAACAGTATGGAGGTTCCTTAAAAAGCTAAAAATAGAATTATCATATGATCCAGCAATCCCACTACTGGGCATATACTCAGAGAAAACCATAATTCAAAAACACATGCACCCCAATGTTCATTGCAGCCCTATTTACAATAGCCAGGTCATGGAAGCAACCTAAATGCCCATTGACAGAAAAATGGATAAAGAAGGTGTGCTGCATATATACAATGGAATATGACTTAACCATAAAAAGGAGCGAAATTGAGTCATTTGTTGAGATGTGGATGGATCTAGAGAGTGTCATACAGAGTGAAATAAGTCAGAAAGAGAAAAACAAATATCGTATATTAACGCATATATGTGGAACCTAGAAAAATGGTACAGATGAACGGGTTTGCCAGGCAGAAGTTGAGATACAGATGTAAAGAACAAACGTATGGACACCAAGGGGGGAAAACCGTGGTGTGGTGGGGATGGTGGTGTGCTGAATTGGGAGATTGGGACTGACATGTATACACTGATGTGTATGAAACTGATGACTAACAAGAACCTGCAGTATAAACAAACAAACAAACAAAAAAACTAATACTAATCTTTCTTTGGGTTATTTGTATGGACATATGTTAATATAAATGTTGCAGACATTACATGAAATTTCTAAAAATCTTATATGTTCTGGTATAATGTTATAAGTCATAATTCTAGTTATTACTTCAAAATGTATATCTCAGAAATAACTAAATTTCCTTGTCAATTGCATTATTATGAACTTTCATCAAATCTTTAACTGTGGTTATTTTTAAGTCTTTTGTCATTTAAAGACAGTTCTGGGTGTACTCTGATGCTTTCGCAAAATGTTCCTATAAAAGGGTTTCATTTTCAAGGAATTCATGGAAAAGACTCTGACAAGTACAGGTTTCTGGTAAATGACTATACTGCTGAACTGAATGAATAAGCATTTTCAGAACTCTAATGGAAAACTGATGAATTCATAAGAGTGCTAACAAAAGATCAAGATGAAAAAAAATTAATTACATGGGACTGAGTGAAGTGATGAGGATGATTATAATTTTTGTGACTTTCTGTTTGACTATAAAAAAAAATCCCACAGGGACTGAGAGGCAAAAAATATACAAATCAATTTTCACTGCAAAGTAAAGGAGCTGTTACAGTGGAGGATTACTGTACTGAATGTCAATATTATGACATAGTATGAGTGTGTTTTGTGTTTGGTAATTGCAACCATTGTTGCTTTTGTTGCAGTCATCCATTTACAATGCTTGGTGTCAGTTAATTTATCTCTTGTAAAAATAAAATACAGTGTGTGTGTGTGAGTTGTGGAAAAAAAACCTACTTCTGTGCTCAGCCATCTTATCATCTGTAAAATGGAGGCAACTGTAAGAAAACATAGTTACAAAGATGTTGCACAAAAATAAAAAAGAGAGAGATGAAATCTATTTCCTCACTCTTTGATTTTAAGCTGGCTTTGTATATTTCTTTGGCCAATAGAATTCTGAGTTCCAAGCTTATGTTAGTTATGTTAGTTCCAAACTTAGGCTTCAAGTGTTTTCACAAACATCTCCTCTCTTTTGAAACTACCATGAGAATAAGCCTGAGCTAGCTAGTTAGAAGATAAAAGTACAGTTGGATCAGAGATAAATTGTCCAACTAAGAGCATCCTAGAGCAGTCAGACAACCAAAACACTAACCAATGAGAGCTTCAAGAGTGAGACCAAATGAGATCAACAGCCTAGCCCAAGAATGTTGACAAGCTTAGCTATCTGTAGACAAGTGAGTAATAATAAATATTCTTGTTTTAGGTTAGTGAGATTTGTGGTAGGTTATTACAGACTAATAGTTAACTGATATGACTAGGAAATATTTTTTGTAGAAATATTGCATTGAGAATAAAGTGTAAACAATTATTTTGGAATAGTTTTTTTAAGTGTTACTCTGAGGCCTTGTGATAGTAAAAAAAAACCAAACAAACAAACAAACAAAAAAAACGCAAGCCCTAATTCAGTCAAATTGGAATGGAGAATGGATTTTTTAAAACATTTTTATTGGAGTATAATTGCTTTACAATGGTGTGTTAGTTTCTGCTTTATATGGAGAATGGATTTTAAAACAGGGAAATTTTGGCAGAAAAGCAGAAGGCATTAAGAAAAAAAATGTATAAAATTGAAAAACACAATAAATGACACTAAGAATATACTAGATGCATTTAAAAACATATTTTACAAAATTGAAGGCATAGTGAACTGGAAAATAGGAAGAAAGAAATATCTAAATCAAGAAAGGAATGTTAGGAGTCATAAGAGAAGGAGTCAAAAGGACAAAAAAACTGATGAGTGGAGAACCAGAGGAGAGGAGCAAGAAAATAAGTCAGAACCAATATTTGAAGAGTTATTGCTCAGAAGTTTTATGAAATTCATTAGAAACATCAAGCTACAAATTTTAAAATTTGATCAGAATAAATAGTCTCCTCCAAGAAAAAAAATCATAGACTCATAATTATGAAACTGTTAAAAATCAAATATAAAGACTAAGTATTTTAATAATAATTGATTTAAAATGAAGAAACTGATCTTTCAATTGTATATGTTATTTATTAAAAAAAATATTAGAAATATGGGAGCATGGATTGGAACACAACTTATATTTGACTCAGAAGGTTAAATGTTTTCCACTATATTTCCTCACTTTGTATATTCCTAACTCTTCCAGATGCATTGCCCCGATTGGTTTATTTAATTGCACCTACTGTGAATTTACCTTTGAATTACCTTGTGAATTTACTAAAGGTAAGAAATTTACATGTAGTGCTTTCATATTTTTGTTGTTGCTGTTTGTTTGTCACTTAACATGAAAGTGTATGTAGAAACATAGTTTATATGACAAACATTATCATCATGACCATAATTAGCATCATCTTTATCCATGAAAAATAGATATGTGATGTATAAACATGATGTATTTTGTTAGGATGATGCCATGCAGAATTAGAATGACTTAATTTACATTCCAATTTCTCCTCTAACTGGGTATACAATACTGAGCAAATCACATAACCCCTCTCACTTTCCTCCTCTATAAAACAGTGTTAGTAAAAATGACTTCCTTAGAGTATAATTTTGTTGACCCAACCAAATATTCCTTATGAACCAATTATCACAGTGGTTAGCACAGGAAAGCCACTCAATAACTGTTAATAATTATTATTGCTATTTAAATATAAAAGTCTACACTTAAGAGTTTATAAATATATGAATACATAAAATCTTGATAACATATAAAGACCTTTACAAATATTGAAAAAAATGTTGAGTAAATATAAAAATTAATGACAATTGTATTTGTACAGGCCATGCAGTTTGGAAAATGAATACATACTTACACAGATAATTTGGAAAAAATTCTTTCAAAGTCATTTTTATCTCTGAAAGAACTTCAATAATGGCTCTCCAAAAGTGGTTCATCAATTTCTGGCTTAACTTAGGAAATATTAACCATAAACATTTTTGTGATAAACATAGGACAAATGATATTACTTTAGTAATTTTCATATACTATTCTGTATATAGTAAATGCAGTAAATACTTCAGAATACTTATGTATATACCATATAACAAAAAGTATGTATCATTGTCAAATCCATCTCATTCATACCTAATAAATAATCACAAGACAGTAATATATTTTGGAAAAGTCTAAAGATATAACCACTAAGATAAACAAGAGAGCATGTAAATAAGTTAGGCATACTCAAAGTAAATCAATTTATATCTCTACATAAAACACATGCTATGTAAAATTATGCTCAATTGAACACTTTAAAATTAAAACATAAAAATGTGAAAAATTAGGTGAAGGACAAGCTTTCTCCATTTTTATTTATCACTTTACTATGGCAATAATTTTAATATTTAATGGAGAATACTGCTGCTTTCAGATGGTGATGCATTAATCTTCTCAAGCTTTATTACTTAATTGAAAGAAGAGGTTTTATTTCATATAATTTTGTCTCTAGGACTCCACATGTCTTTAGTTTAACAGTCACTATTTCAAAATTTGGAAAATCATGAAAAGTTTCGTGCATCTCTCTTGACAAGGGTTTTAAGTCAGAAAGAATTAATAAAGATTGTATATTAGAAAGTAGAAGTCCAAAAAATTTCTCACAGATTTCAGCGTAATTTCTCACCACTTGATATAAATAAAACACGGCAGAGGCATCCCTTTTTATTGTCTCAGGGAACAGAGAAGCCACACTGAAAAGGAGCTCTTCTCATGGGTCAGCATCCAAGAGTGGCAGACAAATATTTTACACTACTAAAAATAAATGTTCAGAGACATCCTGCTGATACATTCACACTTAATAGATCCAATTTTAGCAATATACCTATTAAAATGAGAATAAATTCTCTGAAGGTTTTGCTCCTCACCATCTTCATTTTTCTATGTCTTTATTTCAGACTTTCATTTAGATTTTTGGATAAAGTTCAGCTTCAACTAATTTAGTGTACAGTGCTTACTATTAAAAAAAAAAACAAAAAAAAAAAACTGCTTCCAGTACATTAACAGAGAAAGTATACTTACAAACATTCAATATACCCTACTTGTACTCTAGTCCCTGGGCATAGACACTATCAGCTAATTTTCTTTCTCAAAAGATACAGCTGGCTACACTTTCTTATCCTCAAAATGGATAGATATTTTCTTCCTTAACTATAGGCAACAACTATCTTTAACTTTGAATAAACCATTAGCAGCTTAAACAAACAAGAATACATGAATACAATATTTTGAAGAAAGAAAAAGGAAAGCTTTTACTTATCTTCCAGACAAATATATACTGGATGCTTAATATGTGCCAGAATTCTTTAGATTCTTGAGATACAACAAAACAATCATCACTCTCACTCAGAAACAATAAACACATTGTTCAGTCCGGTTGTGTTGAACACTGTCTGGAGTACTGGCTTTCTTTTTAAACTGTATTGGAAAGCCAAGGAGTAAAATGAAATGATTTATGTTCCTAAAGCATCCTTCTGGGTCCTCTATAACAGGAGTGGAAACAAAAATAATAGCACAGAGATCATTATGAAGGTCCAGGCAACAGATGATAATGGTCATCTGAGAGTAAACTACAAGATTAGCAGGCTGATTTTTATGTAGTGGTCATATTTAGTATGTCAGTGTGGAAAGTAATCTCTTAAAACATTAAATTAATGCCTTTTGAATTTGAGAGACTGAAGCCTAATGACACAATAAAGTTCTTTAAGCACAGTGAATATAATATTTTACTATTCTATTTACAAAAGACTTTATGAGATTGTGAGAAATTACTTGGCATGTACTTTTAAGCTGAAACAAATTTCCATTAACTAAAAATAATTTTCTTAAAATTGTAAGAAGTTTGGCCTTCTACTTTCTGTAATATAGTCTTTACTAATTTTTCCTATTGTAAGCTTTAATGTATTCCAGTCATTCCATTCCTAGGTATTTATGTTTACACAAAAATGTGTACACAAATTTCCATAGCTTTATTTGTAATAGCCTCAAATTTGGAAACAACCCAAATATCCATCAACAGGTGAATGGATAAACAAATTGTGGTATATCCATAAAAGGGACTACTACTCAGCAGTAAAAAGAAATGAACTAGTGATAAACACAAAAATGTGAATAAATCTGAAAACAAAAACAAGCTGAATAAAGGAAACCACACAAAAATGAGTACATGGTGTAAGATTCCCCTTATATCAATTTTTTTAAAAAATGCAAATGAATCTATAGTGACAGAAAGAATAGTAGTTGTGGGGAAGAGAGGTAAAAGTGGTCTGTACAGATTATAAAAGAGGATACTTTTGAAGTTGGTTGATATATTCATTAGTTTGTTTATTTTGGGGGTTTATGTATGTATCAAAATTCATTGAATTTTACACTTCAAATATACACAGTAATTGTACATCAATTAAACCTCCATAAAATATTAAATTGAGTCATTAATCAACATGTGAATTATTACTAAAGGGAAGCATTATAAATGGAGTAATAGGAGGAATTTTGAAAAAGAATGATCATATTAATTACAAATTAATATTTAAATGGCAGCTATATATAGTACATCATAACATTAAATATTGATCTTCATCACACTTTACATATTTATTTTGCTACAGATTTTGTTTTATTTGGGTTTTTATTTTAGCTTTTTTTCTCTGCTTAATAAACCAGATAGTGGGGACTTATACATTTTTGGAATAGCTTCATAACTCTAGAATCAGCAAATAAACAGAATATGAATAAAATCCATTTGGGATTTTAAAAAATACAGTGTCCACTCACCTGTCTTTCATTATTTAAATAAGGAACATGTAATAAAAGTACAGTACATAAATGTTCATACCTTAACTTTGTTATTGGAAAAATATTTTATAAAAACTGTCATTGATTGGGTTCTATCACCTGCTCATAAGATATTTAAGTAATTTGTTTGAATATAAAAGCTTAAGTTCACTTGCAATTAATGGGGCTTCTACACTAAAAAGTTTAAAATGCCATCAGAAGAGGTATATTGAAAGAAAAGTGAAATATGATTACCAGGAAGACAGAGTAACTTTTGCAGTTTAATAATAAGTATGTAGTTAATTCTAGAGCCCTATTTCAATTTATAGCTATATTCTTGTATATTTTGGCTTTACCTAACCAGATTTTTTTAAAAAATAATGAAACATTGAATGGGGAATAGAGACAATCTGTAATCAGAATAAAATCATTTCCTGATACAATTTATTTCACAGGTCTTAGAATGATATATTTCTTAAATTATATTACTGATGTATTGCTGGTTTAAAAAAACCCTACCTTCTTGAATAGCAAATTGATTATATATCACCTCTGATAACCAAAAAAAAAAAAAACTTTTTGCTGATATTAAATAAAGATTACTGAACCAGTGTCTGACAGTGTACAAAAAAAAAAAAAAAATGTTTACTGGGATGTGGAATGTGAATATGTGGATAAAGTATTTCAGAAATAGAAGAGTATCATAGCATTGTAACATAAATGCAGATTTTTACTGACGGTTTATTCCACTAGGAGAAATTCACTTAAAATAATGTAATATTAGCTACAATTTATTTTAGAAAATCGTCAAAATGCAAAGAGACCAATGAGAACATATATTAAGTTACAAAAAATCTGGGTTAGATAAAACAATTTTCTTCTTGTGAGTTATAGAAATAATACTCTCTTTTCTTCTCTTGAGAGAGTTATCATGGATTCACATGAGAACATTTTCTCCTAAATCCATTTCCAGATACATTTTTTTTTTCTTTTGTCATAACTGATTTTGTTAATGAAACACTCTCTGTAGCCAGCAATCATTTTGTTGAAAGACGGTAACTTCGTCAGTGACAATTTTATTTAGTTTCACATACACACACCATATTCTTTAACTCATGTATTGTATTACCAGGTTAATCGTTGAGACACTACTTGGACAATTAGAAATTTCTTTTGTAAAAATTTTTATGAATTGTTGAAACTTTTGTTTAATGTTTGTTATTATGAAATAAGGAAATAGAGTATTTTCCTAAGACAAGTATATAAATATTTGTAGATGACTTGTTCCCTTTGGTTTTTTTCTCCCTTTGTATTTTTAAATTAGTTTCCCAAGAATTTTTTCTGGTATATACTGTTAACCATTATTTGTGAGAACTTTGTTAAGATTAAGATTTGTCTACAATATTTACTGTAATCCTAAAATTTTGTGAGTCAAAAATAGTCCCTACTTACTTGATACTATATTATATTATATATATGTATATTTATTTATTATACTATATTATAAACGCATAAAATTTATACTAAAATACTCATTATAGAATTCCAAAGAAAAAAACAAATTTTAATTCAGAGGGGAAAACGTTATAAGCATAGTTACTTACATAGAGAAATAACCCATATATGCTATTTTAAAATTTGTTCTGCACTCAAATGTTTAGATCACATAAGGGTAATTTTATATCACTTTTTACATCTTTTTTTTTTTTTTTTTCCTATATAGAGAGAAACAAAGTGCACGCACCTATATTGACTATGATGATGGACTATGTTTATACCATATTGAGGACAACAGCTTTTATAAATCAAGGACAACTGTGCAAGCCAAGCTCAAAAGGAATTTCCTTGATGAAGAGCAATTTTACCTCAGGCCACAACATGCACTACTTCTTTGACGGCAAGTTCTTTAGAACTGCCTATGTTCATCCAAAATTACACAGGAGAGACAGCAGTTGTGGGAGATGGGAGGGAAGTCATTACATTTAGAGCTCCAAAGTATATTAACACTCTTTCTGCAGAACTCACCATCTTTCAGACTTGCTTACCTCAGTGCTTCTTGATAAACTGCTTAGTCAAAAAGATACTTGAGAATGTGCTAAACAACTACAATTGTACTTTAGTTGTCAGTAAATAGAAAACTTTGATCTTTTTTAAATGCACAATAGTGTACTGGATGATGGATAGAACAAATGCCTGATTACATGGAGAATATAATACATTTTAGCTGTGAGGTGATTTTTGGGAACAAATTGGCCACTTACCTTTCAGATCTCAGTGTAAAAGTGAGTTCTCAGTGTGGCCTTCCCTAAATTCAGACATGAATAGACATGGGTTCTACCACTTATACTTCTGTGACTATGTATACTCTATTTTTAGATTATTCATCAACTTAGTGATGTGTCTGTATTACCCACTAGACAGTATGCCTCATGATGGCAGGACACATATTTGTTATGTTCAACACTGTGCCCAGGAGGAATTTTTTGCACATATTAGATTATCTGGACATATTTTATGAATGAATGTATAAATAAATTGATGTTATGAGTGAAAAACTGAAAGAACTACTAGTATACTATACATACTATACACACACAATGTGCTATAATTATGAAGCCATAGATAGTCATTCATATTTCAGAAATATGAGTGGTCATTTGGCAAAAAGGATAGAATCAGGAATCACAGGTTTGGGTTCATACAAGAACTGTCACTAAAAGTTGTGTGGTTTAGGAAAATTTAATCATGAAATTATGTTGAAAAGTAATTGAGATAACATTTAAAAAGTGCTGTATGATTCTTGGCAAATCTTTCATATACTTAGTTACATATATTAGTAGAAAAAATGTGGCAGCATAAGTTTTACCTGCTCTTCCATATAGGTGACCCTTGTAAGATTTGAAAATATTACATTTCCTCTCCTTGTTTCACCCTCTTCTATATGGGGCAAACTTAGAATTTTTCCTTGTTCAACTCAGGAGTGACATGTGGTCATTGTTGGCAATTAAATGTAGAAGAACATGATGTGAGTTACTTAGAGGGAGAAGCTTAAAGAATCGGATGGAGATGTTCCTTCTATTCTACTATAATGTATAGAAATATTCAAGATAGAAACTGCTGTCAATTTGTCCTATAAATTAGATTACATTAGAGTACCATAATGGAAAGGAAGTAGAAAAAGGATATAAACTTATGTTTTTATGAACTTGTAAGATTTTTAGAATATTTTATAGAGCAGCATAATATAACCTAACCTGGCAGACTTAGAAACCCTCTCCTTATTTAATTATAGGCATTCAAAATCTGGTGGTATGATTACATAATGAAAAAATAATGATTGCTATAGAGTCTCAAAATATAATCTAGAAATTTATATGAGAAGAAAATTCTTGAAGAAGAGATCAAGATAACAGAATAAGAGGATGCAGAGCCCACCCCCCCCAAGAACACATCAAACATACATCTACACATGGAGCAATTCTTACTGAAAGCAAATGAGAGTAGCAGAAAAACTCTTATACAACCAAGTCTATAAGAAAGATCCACATGGAGTTGGGTAGTAAGGGGAGAGAAGCTACCAGTTTGGGATCCATGCCCCTAAGAGGGGACACAGGTGAGGAGGGTAATTATGTAGGCTTTGAGATCCTCCCTGGGGAGTGAGTGATTTGAACCACTTATTCGGTGCCACAGCCCTGGGGTCAAACGTTGTGAGGATGAGTCCCCTTAGCTGTTTTAAAAACCAGTGTGACTAACAGTGAGGCTATAAGAAACCTACACTTCACTCGTGAAGAGTACACACATGCTTGATTACTCCAGAGAGAGATAGAGGAAGCAGATAGAAACTACCCAAGACTCTGGACTATTTCTCAAAACAGCCTCAGCACATACCCCAAACTGAACTGAGTACCCACTTTGGTCCCTCTTGCTCTACAGCATAGCTCCACACTAAGAGGAAGCCTGCCATAGCCAAGGGGAATATGCAGTTGTGAAAGATAGAGCCAGCACAGATGCAGCGTGCCATGCTGGGTGTTCAAACAGGTGAGAGCAGCCATTACTAGCCTTCACAGGGGTAGCAGATTGGGAGCCCTCTGGAGCTCTGGTGTGTAAAATTAAATGTAACTACAATACACAATTAAAGGATAAACATGAAGATGTAAAATGTGACATCAAAAACAAAACAAAAAACATGGTGGAGGGGAATAAAAATATAGATATTTTAGAATGTGTTGAACTTAAATGACTACCAGTTTAAGAAAGTCAATAGGTCAATATATATGAACCCCATGGTAGTCACAATGAAAAACTTACAAAAGATACAAAACTAAAGACAAAGGAACAGAAACATACACTAAAGAAAATCATAAAACCACAAGGGAAGAAAGTAAGAAGCAAAAAACAGAGAAGAAGTACAAAACAACCAGAAAACAATCAACAAAATTGGCAATAACACACACCTATCAATAATGATTTTAAATGTTAATGGACTAAAAGTACCAATCAAAACATATAGGGTGGCTGATTAGGTTAAAAAAACAAAAACTAAAAACAGGACCCATCTATATGCTGCTTACAAGAGACTCACTTCAGAGCTAAATACATACATAGACTGAAAGTGAGGAAAAAGATATTCTAGTTAAGGAAATGACACAAAAGCTGGAGTAGCAATACCCATATCAGACAAAATTGACTTTAAAATAAAGTCTATAATAAAAGAGAAAGAAGGGCAGAAGGAAGGAAATAATAAAATCAGAGAGAAAATAAATTAATATGCACCAAAAAATAAAAATAGAAAAAAATCATGAAACCTAGAGCTGTTGTTTTTGTTTTTGTTTTTTTTCCAAAAGAGATAAACCAAATTGATAAACCTTTAGCCAGGCTCACCAAGAAGAAAAGAGAGAAGACCCAAATATCAAAATAAGAAATGAAAGAAGAGAAATAATATCCTGTATGACAGGAACAGAAAAAAATCAAACAAATGCTATAAACAGTTATATGCCAACAAATTGGATAACCTACAAGAAACTGATAAATCTCTGAAAACATACAATCTTCCAAGACTAAAACAAAGAAATCTGAATAGATCAATCGTTAATAGTGAAATAAAATTAAAACAATCAAAAAAACTACCAGCGAACAAAAATCCAGGACAAAATGGCTTCACAGGGAAATTCTACAAAACATATAGCAAAGAGCTAACACCTATCCTTCACAAATTACTCCAAATTATTGAAGAGGAGGGAACACTCTCAAACTTATTCTAAAGGCCACAATTACTCTGATACCAAAACCAGATAGAGACACTGTAAAAAAAAACAAAGTTAGAGACCTATATCACTGATGAATATAAATGAAAAAATCCTCAAAAAATATTATCAAACTGAATCCAACAGCATATAAAAAGGATCATACACCACAATCAAGTTGTATTTATTACATGGTCACAAGGATGGTTCAATATCCACAAATCAATCAATGGTATATACCACATTAACAAAAGAAAGAATAAAAATTACATAATCACATCAATAGATGCAGGAAAATATTTGACAAAATTCAACATCCATTCATGAAAAAAACTCTCATCAAATTTGGTTTAGATGGAACATATATCAACATAATAAAGGCCTTTATGATAAGCCCATAACTAACAACATACACAATGGTGAAAACATGAAAGCTTTTCTTGTAAAATCAACAACAAGACAAGAATGCTCATTCTCACCACATCTATTTAACATAATATTGTAAGTCCTAGCCACAACAATCAGACAAGAAAAAGAAATAAAATGCATCTAAATTGGAAGAAAAGTAAAAATTGTCAGTATTTGCAGATGACATGACACTTTATATAGAAAACCCTAAAGTTTTCATGAAAAAAATTTAGAACAAATAAATGTATTTAGCAAAGTTGCAGATACAAGATTAATACACAGAAATCTGTTGCTTTTCTATACACTAATAATGAACTATCAGAAAGAGAAAGCAAGAACAAGATCCTTTTAAAAAAATAGCATCAAAAAGAATAAAATACCTAGGAATAAACTTGATCAAGGAGATGAAAGACCTATACTCTGAAAACTAAAAAACATTGGTGAAGAAATTGAAGATGATATAAAGAAATTGAAAGATATCCTGTGTTAATGGACTAGGAGAATAAATATTGTTATAATTTCCATACTACCCAAAGCAATCTACAGATTTAATGCAATCTCTATCAAAATACCCATGACATTTTTCACAGAACTAGAACAAATAATCCTAAAATTCATTTGGAACCACAAAAGACCCCAAATAGCCAAAGCATTCTTGAAAAAAAGAAAAAAATGCTGAAGGTACTACTTTCCCTGACTTCAGAATATACTACAAAACTTCAGAAAGAAAACATAGGCAGAGTACTATTTGACACAAAGCATAGCAATTTGGATCTGTCTCCTAAGGCAAAGGAAACAAAAGCAAAAATAAACAAATGAGACCTAATTAAACTTAAAGGCCTTTGCACAGCAAAGGAAAGTAAAAGACAATCTACTGAAATGGAGAAAATATTTGTAAGTGATATGACTGATAATGGGTTAATTTCCAGAATAATAAAGAGATCATACTAATCAATGTAAAAAAAAAAAATCCTGATTAAAAAATGGGCAGAAGACCTGAATAGACATTTTTCCAAAGAAGATACAGAGATGGCCAATGGGCACTTGAAATGATGTTCAACATTGTTAATTATCAGAGAAATGTAAATCAAAACCATAATGAGATATCATCTCACACCTGTCACAATGGCTACCATGAAAAAGTCTACAAATAACAAATGTTGGAGAGGATGTGGAGAAGAAGGAACCCTAGTACACTGTTGGTGGGAATGTAGGTTGGTGCAGCCACTCTGGAAAACAATACGGGGGTTCTTCAAAAAACTAAAAATAGAACTACCATATGGTCCACCAGTTCCACTCCTGGGTATAAATTCCAAAAAAAACAAAAACTATAACTTGAAAAGGTATACACACCTCAATGTTTGTATGCTCATAGCAACATTATTTACAATAGCTAAATATGGAAACAACCTAAGTGTCTATTAACAGATGAATGAATAATGAAGGTGCACTATATATATGTATATATTTAAATATATACATATATATAATATGTGGTATACATATGTAATGTAATATTACTCAGTCATAAAAAAACAATGAAATTTTGCCATTTGCAACAACATGGATGAACTTGAAAGTTATGCTTAATGAGGTAAGTCAGACATAGGAAGCCAAATATTGTATATTAACATTTATATGTGGAATCTAAAAAATAAAACAAAGGAATGATTATAACAAAAAAGAAACAGAATCATAGATATGAAGAACAAACTATTGGTTACCGGTAGGGAAAGGGAAGAGGGAAGGGTGAGATATGGGTAGGGGATTAAGAGGTACAAACTACTATGTATAAATAAATAAGCTACAAAGATATGTTATAGAGTCAGGGAATGTAGGCAATATTTTGTAATAACTTAAAAGGTGTACAAGCTATAAAAATATTGAATCATTAAATTGTACATCTGAAACTAATATTGCATAATGTGGTAAATCAACTATACTTCAATAAAAAGAAATAAATAAAAGAGGTCTTGAAAGTCAAGAGTTTAAATTTTCAAATCATGCATTTTTTAAGCAGTGAAAAGGTCATTAGAGTTTCAAAAATAAAACAAAGCAAAATCCTGCTATAAATTTTATACTGTAAACAGCAAATGAAAACGTAAATGAAGAGCCAGGCTAGCACAGGGAAGTGCTGGAAGAAGTGAAGATAATGCTTAGATGCTAATGGATGTCTCAGCGGGTACATAGGAACACTCTTCCACCCAAGATAAATTTTGAGATCAGAGAAGATGTGCTCTGGTCATTTGAAGTGAAGTTGGGGTGGCACCAGGCTTTGTAGACAATTCTCTACTACTGGTGTGATGGAGTATTGTGGGTGTATGGTGAAGCAGTACTAGTCTGAGACTCCAGTCTAGATGTCAGATGCCTGTGGAAACATAACTGATTCCAGGTAACACACAGAATAAGCACCAGGTTCCTAACCCAAGGAATCAAGAGAAATAATAAATTTTATTTTTTTCTTTAATGCCACCTCTTTATGCTATTTTGTTATGCAATGTTTTAGTCTGCTTGGGCTGCCATAACAAAATACCAAAGTTTGGGTTGTTTAAACAACAGAAATTTATGTTCTCACAGTTCTGGAGGCTGGAAGTCCAAAATCGAGGTGCCATCAGTGTTGGTTTCTGGTGAGGTCTCTTATCCTTGGCTTGCAGATGGCCACCTTCTTGTTGTGTCCTCACATTTTTTTGGTAACATTCCATTTGTCAATTAATTTATCTCTGAACCAATATCAGTCTTAATTATTATAGCTTTATTTGTATAGCTTTTAAAAAACTGGTATCCGATAGTACAATTTCCTCCTTTTGCTATATTTTCTTTTTTTTACATTGGTTTATTCAGAAATATGTTTTTAATTTCCCAACACATTAATTTCCTGGGTCCCCTCTAATTATTTTTGCTAAATTGCCTTGTGGTCATGGAATGCTGTTTGTAAAATAAAATCATTTTTAAATAACTATGTTTTTGATATTTGACCACTGACAGCTTTCAGGCCCCACCTACCCCTTCCTGTTTTTCTGTCTGGGCAGGCAGATAAAACTTGCAAGCCCCTTGCCATAGCGGAGGCAGGTACCATGCTGCAGGCAGGGAAGACTGAACCACTCAAACTTGGGTTCCCTCATCCTGATTTTCCAAATTGACCACTAAACTAGAAAGTCCCATTATGCAAGCAATAAATCTTTTCAATCTTGATGCATTGTGGTATCATCAGTCTCAACATCCAAATCATTTTTAATCCCTAGTAGTTATGTATGTTTTTCAAATCATATTGTTCTCTATATATACTGTTCATCCCTCTTTCCAAGCATTTTTGAGATACATAAATTATTAGAAATTATTGCATGTCTAAAAATGTTTATATTATCTGTTTCTTTGTTTTGCTTGTTCTCATAATAAATTATTATGATTTATTGTGTGTTGATTTGTTTTGAATGTGAATTACCATTTCATTTGGGTGCTTATTCATAGAAATTCTTTAAGGTTTGAGATCAAGTTAGGTTCCTCAGTAAATAATTTGTGTTTGTACATGTGATGATTTGATATACATATATATTGTGAAATATCTGATTACCACAATAAAGTGAGTTAACACATTCATCACTTCATATAATTACCACTTTTGTATGTTTGTAGAGAGAACACTTAAGATCTACTCTCAGCAACTTTCAAGTATGTAATACAGTGTTGTTAACTAAAGTCAACATGTTGTACATTACATTCTCATACTTATTCATTCCCATAGGTGTGAGGTGATATCTCATTGTGGTCTTGATTTCCATTACCCTGAAAATTAGTAAAGGCCACTCAGGCTGCCATGCAGTGGGCAAGAAGCTATACACAACTGCCTTTCTCAACTGCTTGATTTAACTTAAGTTTTCTAACTTTTATACTACCTACTATCATCTATCACATCTTTACTTGTGGAGAGCTCTCCATGTAGCATGTAGGAATCTGTTCCAGGAGAGTCATAGCCATAATTTATCTCCTGCTGCAGCGGCTAGCAAACATATATCTTTTGAAACCTGGTTGTAAGAAAAAACGACTTTGTGTTTGTCCTACTACACTTAGTATACTTAACGGTTCCTAATAATATGTATGATTACTGACTGATTACATTTTCATTATACTCTAGATAACAAATTACAGGTGTATTTAAGTGGTATTTTTGTTGTGTCCAAATAAATCAGTGACTAGGACAATTACCAATATAATCAAGTTTTTTTTCACTAGTGTTTTAAAAGCTGCTGCTTTGTTTTATATTTTAATACCTTTTTAAAAATGTAAGGCACAAAACGGACATAAATAAACATTGAAAGGGCTTTGGTTTAAAAAAATGGCATGATTCAACATTGACCACATTTTCAATTTTTTGTTATAGCTTATAACTACAACAGTTATTTCAAAGAGTAATACATATCAAAATGCATAATCAGAATGAGATACATTTTATTGTTGATAAAAACCAACAGGCTTCTGCTGTAATAAATAGATGAGGTATGCAGCTATTTAATTCTTTCATAATTTGATTTAATCTTATAATTCTAAAACATTTGGTTAGACAGCTGCAAAGACACTGAGAATATAAAGGATAATTATATTCACTTCTATCATTATACACAGCATATTATCTAATTTTGTATGCAAATTGTGTGATAAATTACATGTTAAATTTAAGATATAGAATAATAATAAAATTGTTACTACCATGTGATTTACAAATTAAAATTACTATAACATTCATTTTGATCTTTTGAAATAACAATATGTATAGAAGCTATTCTCTAGGTAAGAGTAATGCTTTGGTTTAAAGGATTATCACAGGAGAGATTACCATAAGGTCACTTCTAAGTGTTCAGAAAACACCCATATCCTTATGAAATTATTTATTTTAATGCTAAAAATATTTACATATGGAAAATTAAATTTATCATTTGCATAAAGCATATATAATACATTTAATGTCCAAGGGAGATTGTTGAATTTTAACAAAAAGCAGAATGTTTTCTGAGTTAGAAATAGGTTCAGGTATGTTTTAAATGCTTAAATAAAATGCAAATACTAATGGGAATTTTTGTAAGATTTATATTCAGATGGGGGTATACTTAAGTAAACATATTTTTTCAGCAAATTTTATGCAAGAATTTTTTGAAGAAAAGAAACATTGGTGAATAACTGAAGTTATCTTAAAGGCTTTCAATCAACATAATCTAACCAAAAAATGAGCCCAGGCTTTGAAAGTAGAAAAATCTTAGCTCAAATACTGACTTGGACATTTAATAAGTGAGAAATATTGGACAAGATAATATTTAGCATCAGTTACCTTATAGGACTATAAGAATAAGAATGGTTGTCTTAAAGGATATTAGATAAAATTTTATACTGAGACAATACACATATGGCACAAATATCATTATTTTATCTCAAAATATATGCATATTTCCTAAAAAAAAATAATATACCACCATAGCTCTTTGGACAAACCTCTAATCTGATATTTCTTACAATATAATAAAACTATAGTTTTCCCTCATTTGAAAATAGTGAAATATATATAAAAAATATATAAAATCTATAAAATGATATATAGTGATATATACATATATACAAATTCCCAGTGTGCCTTACATGTTGAGGAAAAATAAGGCAAATATAATTTTATTCTGAAAAACTGACTGCTTTTCTGAATCAAGGGATAAATAAAACAAACTTACATGGCACTAAACTTTAATGGAAAATCACACAAAAAAGTGAGAAAATACTGACTCAAAATTGGTGGCTAGTTGTGACAATCAAATTACAGCACATTTTCCTGAATAAAAACATTTTTATTAATATCTCAACAAAATTCATGCTTTGGTTTAACTCACATCTTCATCTTTTTTGCTGGGAAAATTTTCACTTTAGGTTGAAGCCTCCTTGTGTATTCAGATTTTCCTCAGTGGTTTCTATCCTTGTCTACACAGTACAATCACCTAGGAAGCTGTATAAAATTCAAATGTCTGGGTTCTACCTCTAGAGATACTGATTTAATTGGACTGGGTTTTATCCAGGGTATCAGAGTTTTAAAAAGCTGCCAAGTGATACTAAAGGGCAGCTAAGGGAGAGAACTACTAATTAAGGGACTATTTTGTGCAAATACTAAGCAGGTTCAAGGTATTTTAAGCCTTCAAACTTACTATATTTTTATCACCATTGTTCCCACAGAGCTGCATCAATACTTTAAAACTAACTAGCCAATAATCTTTAAGTCTAGTAGGTGAGATATACATATTTAACTCACCTTCTCCCTGATAAGGATTATAACTAGAATTTAAAACAAAACAGTTGACGATGATATCCCTTTCCCCAACTCAAAATATAGTTATGGCATACTTGTTTGCTCTTTATTAAAACACCAATAACTAAACAATTCAAAGTTGCTATGTCTATATTTATATGTGTACTGAAACTACTTTTTGTGTAATTCTGTCATGTTTGGTGAGGTATTTCCCAATGGGAGGCTCTCCAGTGGTTCATTATTATTAGGCGTTTCTGTTAAATTAAGTGTAACAGCCACTCATATACCACTTAGTATGAAAAACTGCAAGGACCTCCAAATTAGCATTTTCCTAAGGTATTGTTTTAATGATGGCAATTATCACTGATGGTAATGTGACTGCTTCTTAGGAATTAATGTAAACAGTCTTACTTTGAAGGATGTTAAAACAGAGCATACCGACTCATATCAATACAATAGTTTTATAATCTTGTCAGATGAACTGTAAAACTTTGAGAGACTTAGAAACTGTTAACTTGCTTCTCTTCCTATTTACTTAACAAGTTTTAATTTATGTCTTGGAAATTTCCCACATTGATTTAGACTAAGATCAACTCTAGATATTCTCAATATTGCAACAGAAACCTCATGGGATTCAGAGCTCTGAAATTTCTCCACAAAATACTACCTAAACACACACACACACACACACACACACCCCAATAAAAGTAGCAGTTGTACCAGGGAGAGCACCAAAACAAACAAACAAAAATTCCCACAAAATAAACATCACAAACAAGAAAATCATTCACAAATAGAAATACTGGATACAAAGAAAGGTTAAAGAAGCACTGTTGTTTGTCAAGAGACAGCTAAAAATAAACTCAGTCATTCATCAAAGTGGGTAGGGTAATGCTTTTCACTTGCACCCTCAACTAGAGTAGATGGGGACAGGAATAAGAAAAAGTAGAGAACTTCTTCCCATATTCAAACTTTTTCCTAGGTTTTTATTTGATGTGTGGACAACAAGGGTGTGTTTCTCTAAGGAATTTTTAAAATAGTCATCCACTTGGGATGGTTTATTGTAGCATTTTGAAGGTGAATACTATATAGCCTATGATTCTGTGATCATATGTGATCATATTCAGTGATCACTCTATAGCCTATGATTCTGTGTACACTTCAAAATGAGTACAGTCACTTTCACCAGTCTATATTTCCAAATGTAAACTCTTTAGAAGGATGCATTTATATCCTTAGAAAGTAGGTTTTTATTTAATCTTTTAAAGCATATCTTTCTTTCAAGGGTGAATGAACAGCATTTTACATATTTGGAAACAAACAAAATTGAGGGAACATGGATTTCACAAAATTTTACTCAATGAAATCAATTATATTAATTGTTAATTATATTAAATTAGGTTTCTTTCATGTGTTTTATTAAAAAATTACTTGTTCATTCATCCAGCTTTAAAGCAGGTACTCACAGTTTTCTAGCAATGTCAGTTTGCATAGTATTAATAGATATTTTCTTTCACAGATATGAGATATGTTTTATTAATAAACTCAGAAATATTTACTGAATAGCTATTATGTTCCAGTCATTTTCTAGGTTCTAAGAATACAGCAATGAACGATATAGACACATTTCTTGTCCTCATGATTCTTATATTCTTGTGACCTCTGAGTACATTTATTTTCAAAAACCTCTGAGAATGGAATTATTCTTAATGGTATAATTATAATTTAACGCCTACATTTCTGTGAAAATTTGCACATAACTAATTGATATTTCACATAGCTATTGATACTGTCTTAAAAATTAAAAAAAAAACACTTTAACACATTTTTCTCTAAAGTTACAATTAAAATAGAATTACTGTTAAAAAATTACAATGTAGAAATTATATTTTACAATTTAACAACCATAACAGAACTGATTTAAAAATAATCTTAATATGGTTCCTTATTTATAATAAACTTACTAAGTTTCATATAGTTCCCAATCTGCTATGTTGCATATCACAACCTTCAAAAAATCAGGAACATTGCCATTTTGAATTTTTAAAAAAGCTGTCAGTTTTATAGTATTAAATAAGTTGAAATTGAATAAAAAGGATCATTACATAGTTCCATTGATTTTTTAACTTGCATTTTTTCATTTTCTTAATTTAAAATATAATCTCAAGAACTAATTATGCTTATGTTATTATGTCCCTACCACATAATTTTGTAAAAAATAGTTTTATTATATTTCTGGTAGTTGATTTTCTTACCTCTAACAAATTATTTAAATTACCTGTAGATAGTTGTTTGCACTCCTTGTTTTGTAGCATTAAATTGTATGTGCTAATGTGAGGAACTGTGGAAACCATATTGAGAGCATAGGATAAGATACTGATCTACCACGGTAGCAGCATAGTAATTTCTTAAGTACCCAACTCCCTTTGACTAGGAAGAGAGTGATGTGATTCCAACAGAAAAACCCTTGAGAGGTAGCATACCAAGTTTGAGGAAAAGAATCTTGGGAACCATCTAGTGCAACACAGTTCACTAACTCACCAAGCCCACATGATTTGGCATCAAGAAATACATTTTATGCTCATATGATCTTGTTCTACCTGCCTTTTAATATCCATCCAAAAGTTTAATACTCATTCCATAATAAATTGTGGTATTATACATTATTTTTAACCTCGTTCTTGTTCAACTTTTTATTTAACTTTAAATAGTCTCTTGCCAGGTAAATTGTAATCATTGAAAACAGATGTGTTATGTTCTTAATGTGTCCTTACAATAGCTATTACAGTATTATGTATATAATACTTATTATAAATATACCCTGTGTTTCCCACATAGTCTTCTAAAATGGTAACTATTGTCTCTCTTGCACCCATACCAGGGTAATAAATGAGGAAGAAGAGTAAGCTGTTACTGGTAATTTTTAAAGTCTAAAAGAGTCATCTAATGTGCCTAGAAGGAAAATTCTTCAAAGAACTGTGTGTTTAAGTGGATGTTGACAATATCATGTATGTGGACATGAAAATAACTGAAAATTGTGACAGGGATAATGTGAAAGAGAAAAACAATGAGCTGGGGGACCAAATCTTCAGAAAATGAGGATAGGACTGGGGATTATACATAACTGGGGCACAAAGTGACAATATGTGGCATAGACTGTTCTCGTTAGCCTCAAAAATAACTGAAGGTTTGGGGAAAGGAGGGTAGGTATTGATATGTCATAAAGAGAGAAAGGTAGCGTATTTGTCCTCACTGATTACTATGTGCATTCCGTCTTCCATTTAATCCATTAATATCACCGTATTTTCACTGTTCTTCATGCCCTCATATCTGTCTTCCTTACATATCTGATTTAAAATGAACAACGAGTATTATAATGTCTATCCTTTGTGCATAAAGTTTCAAAAAAACTACCCACTCCCTTTTCTGTCTTATTTGCTTGGAAAAAGTCTATAGTTATAAACCAGTCACCTGCTCTAAACCATTATCAAATAGGTAAACTTGAATGAGAAAAAACTTACAACCATGTTAAATAATCTTATTTTTAATTTAGGGTCACGTGCTGAATTCTTAGAGCAGGCTTGGGGAGTAAAAGTAAGAAGGAAGCTTAACATTTAAAGGATATTTTTTTTTCTTTTAGAATCCAACTAGCAAAGCATTCTATCTCCTCAAATATCTTCCACTAAGAAAGTGGACTAGTATCTTTAATGACTGTAATTTCATAAACACCTCATTTTATATGGTAAGCATTTAGTGTTTGCAGTGGATAATTATATACTAAAGATTAAAATATATAAGGAGACAGAATTAGTAAATATAGCTATAAGGTAATGAGTTTAGCAATTATTTATCTATTTTTAAGCATCAGCATTCCTTTTTAGTTTCTGGAAAATTTACATTTTTAATTTCTTCACCATTGAACTAAAGGGCATCCTTAACACTGTATGATGATCCCACCCCATTTTCTTACTCCACTGACTCTACCACTACTCTGGTAACTATTAGGATTATTCTCCTCTTTATGAAACTACAGAATCTTCTCGCATATCCATGGATATTTCTTACTTCATTGCCAAAGTAGAACTATGAAGAAAATACTGCATGGAGCCACCATCAAATCTGTCAACTTTCACATGCCTGCCCACTTCTTACACCATGTGATCTACATGCTCCTATATAACTATATGCTTGATCTCTGCTTGTGTAATGGATCTCCTTCCCTCTTGTCTTTAATGTATATCTCTCCTGAGATTTCCCGGTTCTGCTCCTCCATCATCAATATTCTCTTTGCTGCTTGGCCATTCTCATTTGCATAGAAATATATTGTAGTTTCTCCTAGTCTAAAAATAAAATAAAAAATAAAAACCAAAATAAAATTCCTTTTATCCTGTCTCTCCCTCTATTGCCTGGTTTATCTGTCCTGCTTTTCAGCAAAACCCATGGAAAATGTAACTGTACTTACTGTCTCAACACCTTCTCTCATTCTCTCTCCAACCAACTCCAATCAAGCTTTGCTTCCCTCACTCCAAAGAAATAGTGTATGCCATACTCACTTCAAATCATCCAAATTCTGTGGTCGATTATCAGTTCATATCTAAGGTGTCATGGCAGAATCATTTCATATGCTGTTACCACTCTCATCCTTCTGGAATATTTAATTTTATGGACTACCACAATATTCTTAGTTGGTTTTGCTTCTATAACATTGACAGCTGCTTCTCTGTCTCTTTTGCTAATTCCTTCTCATTTTATGGGTCTCACAGTAAAATCCCTTTCTCTGTTATTTCTACATTCACTTCCTAAGTTATCTTATTCAGTCCAATGCCCATGAATGTTATCTGAATGTTTGATAGCTCTGTTATATTCATATTATTTCCAGTTCTGTGTCTGGCACATCACATTATTAAGTGATTGTTGAATGAAATCAGAAATGAATGAAACCTAAAATATCAGATATTTTTATACAAAGAGCTGTTGAGAGTGTTAGTGGCAGAGCCAGTGCTGGTCTTTTGACTTCTAATCTAGTCATGAGTCCACATTAGGAAGTTTTTCTTTTCATTCCAAATTTATCTTTAAAATGCATTTTTTCTCTTCAAAATGGCACTTGTGAGATAAATGATGCTCTTAAACTTGAATGTCAGTCATAAAACATTCCAGTTACAGTCAAAATATCACTCAATATATCACTCAGAATGTTAAATCTCTTCTTAATTTTGAGAATAGATTGAATGACCTGCAGTGTCCAGATATTTCGCAATTTTGATTTTGTAAAAAATGAAGTTGATAGACAAATAAATTACAGAAAATATAATATTCCCTACACACATTTTAAACAAAATTAAAGTAGAGCTTTAATTTTGATTTTAGACTAGGACACAAATGGTATCAAGTTAGTAATAGTGCAGTCATGGGAAATTTATTTAAACCTCTCCAAGTTTTACTTGATAAAATAGAGAAAAATAGTAACTTCCTCAATGCGTTATAAGTATAAAACACATCAAATAGGTTAGAATACTACCTAACATATTAAAAGAGCTTAAAAAGTTATCATGATTTTATTACATCAGTTAATTCAAGTTGACATTAAGTTAAAATTAAATTTATTGAGCACATTTATGACAGCAAGATACATTAATGTTGGTTTGTATCCAGAGTTAAAACTAAATCGCAGAGAGAAGATGGACCAGTTCTAAAGTATGTGTTTCCTGACACCTTTTCAGTTTTAACTCCTTAATTAACAAGGGTGTGGTACTACTTCTTCTGAGTATTTTTTTTATAATTTTTTAAAATTATTTTATTTTTTAAAATGTATTTATTTATGGCTGTGTTGGGTATTCGTTTCTGTGTGAGGGCTTTCTCTAGTTGCGGCAAACGGGGGCCACTCTTCATTGCGGTGCGTGGGCCTCTCACTATCGTGGCCTCTCTTGTTGCGGAGCACAAGCTCCAGACGCGCAAGCTCAGTAGTTGTGGCTCCTGGGCCCAGCCGATCCGCGGCATGTGGGATCTTCCCAGACCAGGGCTCGAACCCGTGTCCCCCACACTGGCAGGCAGACTCTCAACCCCTGTGCCACCAGGGAAGCCCCTTCTGAGTATTTTTTATATTTGATTTGAATCATAAAATCACCATTTGCCTTCAGAGTATAGTGTTCCTGGATTCATTTCTCATTTACAGAACTATCTGTGTAAGGAAAGAAGAATAATACACATGAAGCAAAATTATTTCATATTCTGTCCAAATCAGTCAGTTTCCAGACTGCCTCACTTGACCATTACTATAACATGTTCATGTTAATGTCAAAAAATATCTACAGTTTCTTTAGTAGTAAATCCATTTTTGGTTTTGACACCAAAAACTATTTGCTTATATTTAGAAGAAAATTTGTCTTTCGACCTGCTATTCAGTTACCTGCCATTTTTCAAGATTACCCTGACTGATTTAATTAATTCTCTGTGGAAAACACTCTTTTCATGTCTGCAGCTTTTTTTGTGTGTTTGTCAAAACTGTTTTAATTTAAAACTTAGGCTATATTCATCAAATACCAACAATTTTGGTACAACATAGGATAACTCTAGAGAGCTACTTATGTTTAAAAATATACTTTATTAATGCATATTTACTTAGAATAGCTTTTTGTCATACTCAAGTGTTGTTTGAATAGAACTAAAACAGTAGTGAGTCGCCTTGAAAACATATGCCAGATAGTGAAGGTACTGAGAGATGGTTAGGTTAATGATAAATGCATTAGTGATATTAGGACATTTGTCTGACTTCTTAGAGCAGGTTTCAGGAGTACAAGTAAGAAGGAAGCTTAACATTGAAAGATTATTATTCCTTCAGTATTCAACTAGAAAAGCATTCTATCCCCTTTAATATCTTCAACTAAGAAAGTAGACTAGTATATTTTTGTGGTTGTAATTTCATAAATACCTCATCTTGTATGGTAAGCATTTAGATTTTTTCAGTGAATAATTATATACTATAAAATAAAATATATAAAGAGACAAAATTAGTAAATATAGCTATAAAGTAATTTGTTTAGCTATTATTTATCTATTTACTTTTATATATCAGTTTTCTTTCTTTTTTTTTTTTTTTAGCTGCTGGAAATTTTACTTCCTCTTTACCACAGCAAACTTAATACTTGTCTAAAATTCATTTTACATCTACTTAATTCATTTCCTATGATATGTCTCCACATTCAAGGAACCAGATATTGGTAGTTTAATGCAAATGAGAGTTAGAAATTAGAAACTTAGCAAAATTACCAAGCAGCTTGCATCAGGCACTCCTTCAAAGCATGCATTTGAAAACAAAAAATCAACTCAGCAAGCTATGTCAACAACTTTCATTCTTCTCATTTATTCCTAGAGGCAGTTGAAAATCCATGAGATTTGTAAGGTATTGACCATAATGTTTACATTTTTCTATATTTTAATGAGATCTCTTTCCCTTTTACAGGAGAGCTCCCAAAGCAAACTCACCATATTTTAAGTTCAAAATATGTCTGATTTAGTTACTGAAAATTCTTTTGCCTTTTTCTTAATATTATTAAAATATTTATTCAGTAACTCTAGGCATAATGACATATGCAAAAACACTTATGTATTGAAAACTCTCAGTACTTTTCCCACCTTATATTGTGGGGAAATGGTGCTGTTCTGAAATTTTGCTTGAAATCTTCATTAAAAGTAACACTATATTTCTATATACTGAAATTCCTTTTTATGTCACCTATATAAAACTAGAATTGAATGATTAAAGTAATATTTGCTATGGGTTCAACAGCAATTATTATATCCTTCTCCACTACTATTTATATAGTCACTGAGCAAAAATATTCAATTTACTACGTTCCCATGTAGGAGTGATGATCCTAAATATTAGGAACACTGGTCTTCTAGAAAATCGAGAAATTTAGCTAGCATGTCAAAGCAAACAACCCCATAATACCATAGACATCAACAGAAAAAAATGTTTCCCTAACAACTCAATATGTAATTAAATAAAAATCTATAGAATTGGGGTAGCATGGGAAGGGGGATGAAAAAGAAATTAGAAAGGTTAAGGAAAAACCTTGAAGAAGTGAAAAGCAAGACAGAGATGGGTCAAGGTAGATATATTTTTATCTCTGTTTTCACTTATAAGTTGTTAAGAACCTGTAAGCTTATAAGTTTAATATATCCCTATTTTCCTCATAAAGTCATAAAGCATGATTTTATTCAAAAATAATTCATTGGAGAAGAAGTGATTTGTGAAATGATCTCTTTTACATGGGACAATATTATTTGGATAAAGTATGTATTATTAGGTTTTTATGTAAGCAAACAAAACAAGGCTATTAATTATTGTGATCTACAATTTAATATAATGATGCTTTTACAGATACAGTTCATTGTTCTACTCTTAGAATATCCAGGGTGATTGGATATATTATGTTTATATAAGAAATGGCAAACAACTACTTTAAGAAATTGACAAATACGCTAAATGAATAATTAAAGAATCTCATTTGCGAAATCCTAATGTTTCCTTGAAGAGGATGCCTAAGGTAAAAAGCAATGTTTTTCACCTCATTTCACTGATGCAGTGGTAATTTACAAGAGTGCCTTGTGAATTGTGAAAGTATATCCCAGTGTATGAATCTGAAGGCATTCAAGCATTGGGATTTTTCTTGTTGCCTTTATATCAGAAAACCTCTGAGACATAAATGGTTAAATGAGGAATAATTACAAGCAAGGTGAGATTAACTAAGTATAGTCAAAGTACAGAATGATGACTCAACACTTCCTGTTAGTGAATTTATTATGTTCTTTTACTGCTTGCACAAATACATGTTTCTGTGTGTATTTGGATAGCTAGTACTTTAAATAAATTTTCAGAGATTTAATTGTAATACATAACTTCAATTTAAAATGTACCTTTATTCAAGTTATTCATTCCATTTTAAACTTTTAACTCTAGTTCCCAGCTGTTCTATTATGTTGGGTTGAGAATTTATTTTCTCTAGAATGCTAATTCACAGTTCTTCTTTAGATAGGAAAACACTATCAATATTTATTTTAAAAAGAAACTAAAAAAGAAAAAAACATAATTAAGATAGCAGTATTTGAATTTAAATTCCATTCTTATAGAATAATGTGAAGTAATTGTTCTCGTATATTGATAATATACATGACAATCCTCAGAGTTTTGTAATAAAAATTAACCTTTTCTACCTTCCTTCTTTGTTTACTTTTTTACTATTACTAGTTCTCTTACTATGTAAATTCTTTGGTACTGCAATCTTAGTCGCACAAATGAAAATAGTATTTTCAAACACATATAACATTAAAATACTATGAATTCCACTGTATATTCTGAGTAACCTCTGTAAATATTAATGCCTTTATCTTATCTGTAGTTTATTTTTTATGATTTTTATGATCAGATTTTCTAGATATTAATTTGCTTACTGTTTTCTTAAAGTTTTTGCATTAATCTCTGTGGGTTACTGCTTTTTTCTAATTTACTTCTGTGAGGTTTTTTGTTCATCTTATAATACTATCATTTTTTTTCGCTTAAATCAATTTGAATATTTAGTTAATTTATTTATTTTTTCCAAAATGAAATAATGTAGATATTGACTTTATAAATGTGGACATTTTTGCATACAACCTCTTATATTTTATGTTACAGAAAATTTTCTTTGTCTTCAATTTGTTTGTTTGGTTGTATTTTATTTTATTTTATTTTGGAATTTTCAAGCAGGTTCTAAGGAACTAAGATACACAAGTGACTTTTGAAGAAAAAAGTTTGAGACCATACACTCCCCTATAAAAAGCTAAAATAATTAAGAGAGTGTAGTATTAGACTAAAATAGAATATACAATAAAGAAAAAAAGTCCAGACAAAGACTCATTCTTATATCTTTACACCATATTTGAAAAATAAAATAAAATAAGAGAGAGAGAGAAAGAAAGCAGCACTTATTCTTTAACAAGTGGTGTTGGTGAAATTTAATATTCAGATTAGACAAAAAATAAACTTTGAACAGTATTTCATACTATAAAAATAATTAAGATATATCATAAAATTAAATATGGAAGCTAACATAGACAATTCCTAGAATAAAGCATAATAAAATATATTTAAATCATTGGGGTAGACAAAGACTTATTAAACCATACACCAAAATTATTAAACCTAAAAGAAAATATTGGAGTATTTTGATATAATTAAAATTAAATAGTTTGCTCATCAAAAGAAACTATTAAAAGAATTAAAAGACAAGCCACAACAGAGAGAAGATATTTGCAATGCATATATCTGACAAAGTATGAGTAATCACAATTTTAAAATAAGTAAGAGACATGCAACTTTTCAAATATATAAAATTAGAAGGATTTCCCCCTAAAATTAAATAATTTAAAGCACAGGGAGATACTTCAGAATATGCTGTAACTTAATATTAATAAATAAATCAACAATCAAGAAAAATACAGAAGGGTTTACTTGTTTGATCATTATTTAACTTTCTATAAGATTTATTTAGTATCTGCCTCAGATAAATGAATATTTATGAGGGTGCATGGAAAGGGAGTGGCCTAGATAGTGGAGTAGGTGGACCTTGAGCTAACCTCCATCCATGGGCACACCAAAATTACAACTACGTACAGAGAAACAATTGGCGAGGAAGACGAAGACTAGCAGAAAAGATATTCTACAAGTAAAGATATAAAGAAGGAACCACAATGAGACAGGTAGGAGGGGCAGAGACATGGTATAATCAAGGCCCATAGCCACAGGTGAGTGACCCACAAATGAGAAGATAATTAAAATTACAGAGTTTCTCCCCAAGGAGCAAGGGGATTGACATCCCCTTATCAGACATATCAGACTCCCCAGCCCAAGGCTCCTATCCCAGGAAGACAAACCAAAAGAATGTTTGGCTTTGAAGGCCAGAGGGTGGTGGGAAGTAGAGACCCCACATGTAAAGTGTGCACACAAAATTGCATATACTCTGGGACAAAGGGCAGAAGCAGCCCTTTGAAAGGAGCCTGGGTAGATCCACCTGCTTATTGTAGAGAGCCTCCTTGAAAGGCTGGAGACAACTGCACCTCACACTGGAGAGATAAACACTGGCTGCAGCCACTTTGGGGAGGTTGTTCTACCATGAGGACACTGGTGCTGGAATCCTCCCTCTGGCTTATTAGTACCAGGACCCAGCCCGACCCACCAGCCTGTCAGCACCAGTACTGGGATGTCTTAGGCCAAGCAACTAGCTGGCTGTGAACACAGTCTCACCTACCAGCAGTCTGGTTGCATCAATACCCCCTGAGCCATCAGCTGCCCCAGGACGTGGCCCTGTCCACCAGAGGGCCCAGGACATGGCCTTATACACCAAGAACTGGGCTAAACTTCCTCTACCAGTGGGCAGGCACCAGCCCCAGAAGGTACTGGGCCCCAGCGCCCCTCACAAGCAGGCTAACATACCATCCAGGGCACTGCAGCCAGAGATCCCAAGACCTGACTTTGCCCACCAGTGTGTGGACACTAACCCCAAGACCTGGTCTCCCCCACCCATGGACAAGCACTAGCTCCAGGATCCCCTGAGCCCCAGCCCTGACCACAAGAGTTCAGACGGCAGCCCCATGACCAACACAGACCCTCAGTCTACTGTGTCAGTATCCAGCCCATGCACCTATATGCCAGCATCAGCCAGGAATCCCCTAGGCCCAACCACATCCACTAACTGACTGCTACTAGCTTCAGAACCTTGCAACCAGCTATGTCAAGAACCAGCAGGTTAACATCAGTACTGGGACAACCGGGGCCCCAGCACTGCTTATCAGCAAGCCAACATCAGCTTTTAGACACCTTGGACAACTCAGTCAGACACTCCAGATCTAGGTCCACTTACCAGTGGGCCAACACCAGCTTTGGGATACCCTGGAAACCACAGCCAACCATGTCAGAACTGGCCAAACCAACCACTGTGCTGACAGGTTGACACTAAATCTGAGAACCTTATCCCAGCAACCACCCACCCAGGAACCTGGCTCTGCCCACCAGAGGGCCAGCACTAGCCAGGGAATACCCTGAGGCTCCATAGCCAGGCACCTCATGATGCAGCAACACCACATAATTTAGGACCTGATAAACACCTGGATCACGAACCAGCCATGCCTACCAGGCCACCCACAGTAGTTAGCCCACCACAACAGAAGAGCTGATGCAGCCTACATTGGTGGCACCCCGAGAAAATGTAGCTCTTGTGACAAGAGGAAAGTGTGCTGCTGGTATTCATAGCTTATCTACAAAAGGCCACATTTCCAACGTCAGGAAATACAACCAATCTACCAAATACATGGAAATAAAAACAACACATTAAGTGAAATGTGGCAAAAGAAGAATATGTTTCAAATGAAGGAATAAGTTAAAACCTCAGAAAAGAATTAAATGAAGTGGAGATAAGCAATCTACCCTATAAAGAGTTCAAGGTAATGATCATAAAGATGCTCAGAGAACTCAGGAGACTAGCTGAACAGAAAGAGATGTTAGAAGATTTTAACAAAGAGTTAGAAAATATAAAGAATAGGGACTTCCCTGGTGGTGCAGTGGTTAAGAATCTGCCTGCCAATGCAGGGGACATGGGTTCAATCTCTGGTCCAGGAAGATCCCACATGCCATGGAACAACTAAGCCCATGCACTACAACTATTGAGCCTGTGCTCTAGAGCCCATGAGCCACAAAAACTGAGCCCACGTGCCACAACTACTGAAGCCCACATGTGCCTAGGGCCTGTGCCCCGCAACAAGGGAAGCCACCACAATGAGAAGTCTGCACACCACAATGAAGTATAGCCTCTGTGCTGCAAATAGAGAAAGCCCATGAGCAGCAATGAAGACACAACACAGCCAAAAATAAATAATAAATAAATAAATTTATTAAAAAGAAAAATAAAAGAACAAGAAAGAGATGAGGAATACAATAACTGAAATAAAAAATACATTAGAAGGAATCAACAGATTAGATAATACAGAAGAACAGATCATCTAACTGGAAGAAAAAGTAGTGGAAATAAATGAAACAGAACATAAAAAAGAAACAAAGAATAAAAAGAAATGAGGACAAGTTTAAGAGACTTCTGAGACAACTTCAAGCTTACTAACATTGGCTTATAAGAAAAGAAGAGAGAGAGAAAAGTCCAGAGAACATACTTGAAATCATAATAGCTGAAAACTTACCCAACCTGGGAAAGGAAACAGACATCCAGGTTGAGGAAGCACAGAGAGTCCCAAGCAGGATCAACCTAAAGAGGACCACACCAAGACATGTTGTAATTAAAATGGCAAAAATTAAAGTTGAGAAGAGAATATATAAAAGCATCAATGGAAAATCAACTAGTTATGCACAGTAGAACTCAAAACTATCAGCAGACTTTTCATCAGAAACTCTGCAGGCCAAAAGGGAAGGGCACAATATATTTAAAGTGATGAAATAAAAAAAAAAAAAAAAAACTACAACCAAGAACACTATACCCAGCAAAGCATTTATTAAGATTTGAAAGAAAGTTTGTAGAGAAGCAAAAGCTAAAGGAGTTCAGCACTACCAAACCAGCTTCACAAGAAATGTTAAAGAGACTTCTCTATTTGAGAAAAAGGCAACAACTAGAAATATAAAAATTATGAAAAGAAAATTCTCATTGGTAAAGGCAAATATACAGTAAAGGTACTAAATCAACCATGTATATAAAGCTAGTGGGAATGTTAACAGACAAAAGTAGTAAAATCATCTATATCCGCAATAAGTAGTTAAGGGATACACAAAACAAAATCATTTAAAATATGATGTCAAAACAGTAAACATGTCAGGGAGTAAAAGCACAGTGTTGTTAAAGTGTGTTTGAACTTAAGAAATCAGCAACTTTGTTATGTATGTATATGTATTCCTATATATAAAGCTCATGGTAAACACAAACATAAAGTGTGTAATAAATATACACACAAAAAAGATAAAGGAATCCAAATATAACAAAAACAACCCCAAAACAATTCACAGAATGGAATATATATATATATATATATATATATATATATATATATTTATTTATTTATTTATATTCTATATATTTATATTCTATATATATTCTATATATAGAATATATACATATATATATGTATATATTCTATTCTGTTGCTTTTGGTTGGAATGTTATATGAATATAATATCATTCTTTTCAAGTGCACATGTAACATTCTCCAGGATAGATCACAAGCTAGGCCACAAAAGAAGTGTCAGTAAATTTAAGAAAAGTGAAATCGAATAAAGTATTTTTTTCCAAGCACAATCCTAGGAGACTAGAAATCAACTAAAAAAAAGACTGCATAAGAAAAATATGTGGAGGCTAAACAACATGCGATTAAACAATCTAAGGATCACTGAAGAAATCAAAGAAATACCTGGAGAGAAATAAAAATAAAAACAAAATAATCCAAAATCTGTGGAACTTCAAAAGCAGTTCTAAGACGGAAGATTATAGTGATAAAAACCTACCTCAGAAAACAAGAACAACTCAAATAAACATAACCTTATGCCTAAAGGAGGTAAAAAAAGAAAAACAAACAAAACCCAAAGGTAATAGAAGCAAAGAAAGCAAAAAGATCAGAGCAGAAAAAAATTAAAGAGAGACGAAAAAGCAATAGAAAATATAAATGAAACAAGAGCTAGTTCTTTGAAAAGATAAACGTTTAGGCTGACTCATCAAGACAAAAAAAGAGAGAGAGCCCAAATCAGAAATTAAAAAGGAGAATTGACAGCCTACACAACAAAACTTAAAAGGGTCATAAGAGATTACTATGAAAAGTTATACAGTGATATAATGAACAACATAGAAGGAATGGATAAATTCTTAGAAATGTACAATCTCCCAAGATTGAACCAAGAAGAAATAGAGAATATAAACTAGTTACCAGTAATAAAATTGAATCGGTAATTTAAGAAAACTCCTAATAAATAAACAAACTAAAAAAGTTCAGAACCAGGTAGCTTCACAGGTGAATTTTACCACACATTTAGAAAACAGTTAACACAAATCCTTCTCAAATTGTTCCAAAAATTGCAGAAAAAGAAATACTTCAGAATTCAGTCTATGAGGTCAGTATCATCCTGATGACAAAACCTGACAAATATATCACAAAAAAGGAAATTACAGGCCAATATCACTGATAAACATAGATGCAAAATTCCTTAATGAAATATTACCAAACCGAATTCAACCATACATTAAAAAAATCATTTGCCATGATCAAGTGGGATTTATTCCAGTGATGTGAGGATTGTTCAATAGCCACAAATCAATCCATTTGATACACCACATTAAGAAATTGAAGAATAAAAATCATATGGTCATCTCAGCAGATGTGGAAAAAGATTTTGACAAAATTCAACATCATTTAAGACAAAAACTTTAAACAAAGTGGATATAGAGGAATCATACCTCAACATAATAAAGGCCATATATGACAAGCCCATGGCTAACATCATACTCAACAGTGAAAAGCTGAAAGCATTTCCTCTAAGGTCAGGAAAAAGACAAGAATGCCCACTGTCACCACTTTTATTCAACATAGTATTTTATGTCCTAGCCATGGCAATCAGACAAGAAAAATAAATAAAAAAAATCCAATTCAGAAAAGAAGAAGTAAAACTGCCACTATTTACAGATGACATTATACTCTACATAGAAAATCCTAAAGATGTCACCAAAATCCTACTTGAACTCATCAATGAATTTGGTAAAATTGCAGAATACAAAATTAATATACAGATATCTGTTGTATTTCTATAGCCTAACAATAAATTATCAGAAATAGAAATGAAGAAACAATCCCATTTACAATTGCACCAAAAAGAATAAAATACTTAAAAATAAATCTAACTAAGAGGTAAAAGACCTGCTCTCTGAAAACTATGGAACACTGATTAAAAAAAAAAAATGAAGATGACATGAACAGATGGAAAAAGGGTTCATGGCTTTGAATAATTAATATTTTTAAAATGACCATAAATATTCAAGGCAATATATTACCTCAGTGAAATCCCTATCAAAATAACAATGGCGATCATTGAGAGAGGATTAACCAAGATGGCAGAGTAGAAGGACGTGCTCTCACTCCCTCTTGCAAGAGCACCAGAATCACAACTGGCTGCTGAACAATCATCGATAGGAAGACACTGGAACTCACCAAGGAGGATACCCCACGTCCAAGGACAGAGGAGAAGCCACAGTGAGACGGTAGGAGGGGCGCAATCAGAGTAAAATCAAATCCCATAACTGCTGGGTGGGTGACTCACAGACTGGTGAACACTTATACCACAGAACTCCACCCACTGGAGTGAAGCTTCTGAGCCCCACGTCAGGCTTCCCAACCTGGGGGTCCGGCAACGGGAAGAGGAATTCCTAGAGAATCAGATATTGAAGCCTAGTGGGAATTGATTGCAGGACTTTGACAGGACTGGGGGAAACAGAGACCCCACTCTTGGAGGGCACACACAAAGTAGTGTGTGCATCGGGACCCAGGGGAAGGAGCACTGACCCTGGGGGAGACAGAAGCAGACCGACCTGCTGGTGTTGGGGGGTCTCCTGCAGAGGTGGGGGGTGGCTCTGTTTCACCGTGGGGACAAGGGCACTGGCAGCGGAGGTTCTGGGAAGTGCTCCTTGGGGTGAGCCCTCCCAGTGTCTGCCATTAACCCCATCAAAGAGCCCAGGTAGGCTCCAGTGTTGGGTTGCCTCAGGCAAAACAACCAACAGGGAGGGAACCCAGTCCCACCCATCAACAGTCAAGTGGATTAAAGTGTTAGAGAGCTCTGTCCGCCACAGCAACAGTCAGCTCTACCCACCACCAGAGCCTCACATCAAGCCTCTTAGATAGCCTCAACCACCAGAGGGCAGACAACAGAAGCAAGAAAAACTACAATCCTGCAGCCTGTGGACCAAAACCCACAGTTACAGAAAGATAGACAAGATGAAAAGACAGAGGGCTATATATCAGATGAAGGAACAAGAAAAAAACCCAGAAAAACAACTAAATGAAGTGGAGATAGGCTACCTTCCAGAAAAAGAATTCAGAATAATGATAGTGAAGATGATCCAGGACCTCGGAATAAGAATGGAAGCAAAGATTGAGAAGATGCAAGAAATGATTAACAAAGACCTAGAAGAATTAAAGAACAAACAAACAGAGATGACCAATACAATAACTGAAATGAAAACTACACTAGAAGGAATCAATAGCAGAATAACTGAGGCAGAAGAACGGATAAGTGACCTGGAAGACAGAATGGTGGAATTCACTGCTGTGGAACAGAATAAAGAAAAAAGAATGAAAAGAAATGAAGACAGCCTAAGAGACCTCTGGGATAACATTAAATGCAAGAACATTCGCATTATAGGGGTCCCAGAGGGAGAAGAGAGAGAGAAAGGGCCAGAGAAAATATATGAAGAGATTATAGTCGAAAACTTCCCTAACATGGGAAATGAAATAGCCACCCAAGTCCAGGAAGTGCAGAGAGTCCCATACAGGATAAACCCAAGGAAAAACACGCCGAGACACATAGTAATCAAAGTGGCAAAAATTAAAGACAAAGAAAAATTATTGAAAGCAGCAAGGGAAAAATGACAAATAACATACAAGGGAACTCCCATAAGGTTAACAGCTGATTTCTCAGCAGAAACTCTACAAGCCAGAAGGGAGTGGCATGATATACTTAAAGTGATGAAAAGGAAGAACCTACAACCAAGATTACTCTAGCCAGCAAGGATCTCATTCAGATTTGATGGAGAAATCAAAAGCTTTACAGACAAGCAAAAGCTAAGAGAATTCAGCACCACCAAACCAGCTCTACAACAAATGCTAAAGGAACTTCTCTAAGTGGGAAACACAAGAGAAGAAAAGGACCTACAAAAACAAACCCAAAACAATTAAGAAAATGGTCATAGGAACATACATATCGATAATTACCTTAAACGTGAATGGATTAAATGTTCCAACCAAAAGACACAGGCTTGCGGAATGGATACAAAAACAAGACCCATATATATGCTGTCTACAAGAGACCCACTTTAGACCTAGGGACACATACAGACTGAAAGTGAGGGGATGGAAAAAGATATTCCATGTAAATGGAAATCAAAAGAAAGCTGGAGTAGCTATACTCATATCAGATAAAATAGACTTTAAAGTAAAGAATGTTACAAGAGACAAAGAAGGACACTACATAATGATCAAGGGATCAATCCAAGAAGAAGATATAACAATTATAAATATATATGCACCCAACATAGGAGCACCTCAATACATAAGGCAACTGCTAACAGCCATAAAAGAGGAAATTGACAGTAAGACAATAATAGTGGGGTACTTTAACACCGCACTTACACCAATGGACAGATCATCCAAAATGAAAATAAATAAGGAAACAGAAGCTTTAAATGACACAATAGACCAGAGAGATTTAATTGATATTTATAGGACATTCCATCCAAAAACAGCAGATTACACGTTCTTCTCAAGTGTGCACGGAACATTCTCCAGGATAGATCACATCTTGGGTCACAAATCAAGCCTCAGTAAATTTAGGAAAATTGAAATCATATCAAGCATCTTTTCTGACCACAATGGTATGAGATTAGAAATGAATTACAGGGAATAAAACGTAAAAAAGACAAACACATGGAGGCTAAACAATACGTTACTAAATAACCAAGAGATCACTGAAGAAATCAAAGAAGAAATCAAAAAATACCTAGAGACAAATGACAATGAAAACACAACGACCCAAAACCTATGGGATGCAGCAAAAGCAGTTCTAAGAGGGAATTTTATAGCTATACAAGCCTACCTAAAGAAACAAGAAAAATCTCAAGTAAACAATCTAACCTTACACCTAAAGAAACTAGAGAAAGAAGAAAAAACAAAACCAAAAGTTAGCAGAAGGAAAGAAATCATAAAGATCAGAGCAGAAATAAATGAAATAGAAACAAAGAAAACAATAGCAAAGATCAATAAAACTAAAAGCTGGTTCTTTGAGAAGATAAACAAAATTGATAAGCCATTAGCCAGACTCATCAAGAAAAAGAGGGAGAGGACTCAAATCAATAAAATCAGAAATGAAAAAGGAGAAGTTACAACAGACACTGCAGAAATACAAAGCATCCTAAGAGACTACTACAAGCAACTTTATGCCAATAAAATGGACAACCTGGAAGAAATGGACAAATTCTTAGAAAGGTATAACCTTCCAAGACTGAACCAGGAAGAAACAGAAAATATGAACAGACCAATCACAAGCAATTAAATTGAAACTGTGATTAAAAATCTTTCAACAAACAAAAGTCCAGGACCAGATGGCTTCACAGGTGAATTCTATCAAACATTTAGAGAAGAGCTACTACCTATCCTTCTCAAACTCTTCCAAAAAATTGCAGAGGAAGGCACACTCTCAAACTCATTCTATGAGGCCACCATCACCCTGATACCAAAAACAGACAAAGACACTACAAAGAAAGAAAATTACAGACCGATACCACTGAAGAATATAGATGCAAAAATCCTCAACAAAATACTAGCAAACAGAATCCAACAGCACATTAAAAGGATCATACACCATGATCAAGTGGGGTTTATCCCAGGGATGCAAGGATTCTTCAATATACGCAAATCAATCAATGTGATACACCATATTAACAAATTGAAGAAGAAAAACCATATGATCATCTCAATAGATACAGAAAAAGCTTTTGACAAAATTCAACACCCATTTATGATTAAAACTCTCCAGAAAGTGGGCATAGAGGGAACCTACCTCAACATAATAAAGGCCATATACGACAAACCCACAGCAAACATCATTCTCAATGGTCTCTAAGTGGTGCTGGGAAAACTGGACAGCTACATGTAAAAGAATGAATTTAGAATACTCCCTAACACCATACACAAAAATAAACTCAAAATGGATTCAAGACCTAAATGTAAGACTGGACACTATAAAACTCTTAGAGGAAAACATAGGAAGAACACTCTTTGACATAAATCACAGCAAGATCTTTTTTGATCCACCTACTAGTGTAATGGAAATAAAAACAAAAATAAACAAATGGGACCTAATGAAACTTCAAAGCTTTTGCACAGCAAAGGCAACCATAAACAAGACGAAAAGACAACCCTCAGAATGGGAGAAAATATTTGCAAACCAATCAACGGACAAAGGATTAATCTCCAAAATATATAAACAGCTCATTCAGCTCAATATTAAAGAAACAAACACCCCAATCCAAAAATGGGCAGAAGACCTAAATAGACATTTCTCCAAAGAAGACATATAGACGGCCACGAAGCACATGAAAAGATGCTCAACATCACTAATTATTAGAGAAATGCAAGTCAAAACTACATTGAGGTATCACCTCACACCAGTTAGAATGGGCATCATCAGAAAATCTACAAACAACAAATGCTGGAGAGGGTGTGGAGAAAAGGGAACCCTCTTGCACTGTTGGTGGGAATGTAAATTGATACAGCCACTATGGAGAACAATATGGAGGTTCCTTAAAAAACTAAAAATAGAATTACCATATGATCCAGCAATCCCACTACTGGGCATATACCCAGAGAAAACCGTAATTCAAAATGACACATGCACCCGAATGTTCATTGCAGCACTGTTTACAATAGCCAGGTCATGGAAGCAACCTAAATGCCCATCAACAGACGAATGGATAAAGAAGATGTGGTACATATATACAATGGAATATTACTCAGCCATAAAAAGGAACGAAATTGAGTCATTTGTTGAGACGTGGATGGATCTAGAGACTGTCATACAGAGTGAAGTAAGTCAGAAAGAGAAAAACAAATATCGTATATTAACGCATGTATGTGGAACCTAGAAAAATGGTACAGATGAGCCAGTTTGCAGGGCAGAGGTTGAGACACAGATGTAGAGAACGGACATATGGACACCAAGGGGGGAAAACTGCGGTGGGGTGGGGATGGTGTTGTGCTGAATTGGGCGATTGGGATTGACATGTATACACTGATGTGTATAAAATTGATGCCTAATAAGAACCTGCAGTATAAACAAACAAACAAACAAAACAACTAATACTAAACTTTCATTGGGTTATTTGTATGGAAATATGTTAATATAAATGTTTCAGACATTACATGAAATTTCTAAAAATCTTATATGTTCTGGTATAATGTTATAAGTTATAATCCTAGTTATTACCTTAAAATGTATATCTCAGAAATAACTAATTTTCTTGTCAACTTCATTATTATGAACTTTCATCAAATTTTTAACTGTGGTCACTTTTAAGTCTTTTGTCATTTACAGACAGTTCTGTGTGTACTCTGATGCTTTTGCAAATATGTTCCTATAAAAGGGTTTCATCTTTAAGAAATTCATGGAAAAACTCTGACAAGTACAGGCTTCTGGTAACTGACTGTACTGCTGAACTGAATGAATAAGCAGAACTGAATTTTCAGAACTCTTATGAAAAACTGATGAACTCATAAAAGTGCTAACAAAAGATCAAGATGAAAAAAAAATTAATTACATGGGACTGAGTGAACTGATGAGGATGAGTATAATTTTTGTGACTTTCTGTCTGAATTAAAAAAAAAAAAAATCCAACAAGGACTCAGAGGCAAAGAATATACAAATCATTTTCACTCCAAAGTAAAGGAGCTGTTACAGTGGAGGATTACTGGACTGAATGTCAATATTATGACATAAAAAAAAAAATAACAATGGCATTTTTCAGAACTATAACAAATAATTATAAAATTTGTATGGAAAATCTAAAGACACTAAATAGCCTAAACAATGCTGAGAAAGAAGAACAAAGACCCAGGTATCACACTCCCTGATTGCAAACCATACTACAAAACTACAGTAATAAAACAATATAATACAGAAAAACAGATACATAGATCAGTGGAACAGAACTGAGAGACCAAAAATGAACCTACATTTATATGGGCAATTAATCTATGACAAAGAAGCAAAGACTAAACAATGGAGAAAAGACAGCCTCTTCAATAAATGATGTTGGGAAAACTGGGTAACTACATGCTAAAGAATCAAACTGGACTACTTTCTCACACCATGAACAAAAATAAATTCAAAATGTATTAAAGACTTAAATGTATGAACAGAAGCCATAAGACATGTGGGAGAAAATCTAGGTAGTACACTCTTTGATATCAGTCTTAGTGATGTTTTCTTTGATATGTCTCCTCAGGCAAGAAACACAAAAACAAAAATAAATAAAAGGGACTACATCAAATTAGAAAGCTTTGGGTATGAAATGTACAGTGTGGGTAATATACTCAATAACTATGTAATATCTTAGTATGGTGACAGATCATGACTGAACGTCTCACGGTGATCCTTTTGAAATGTACAAAAATATTGAATCACTGAGTTTTGTAACAAGAACTAAGAGTGTTTCAGGCTAATGACAAGTTTAAAAGTCACAAAGAAATTCATTGCAAAAGAGATCAGATTTGTGGTTACTAGAAGTGGGGGTTGGGAGAGGGGAATTGAATGAAGGTAGTCAAAATGTACAAACATTCAGTTATAACATAAATAAGTACTAGGGATGTAATGTACAATGTGATAAATAGAATTAACACTGCTGTATGTTACATATGAAAGTTGTTATGAGAGAAAATCCAGAGTTCTCATCACAAGGAAAACATTCTTTCTGTTTCTTTAATTTTGTATCCATATGAGTTGATAGATGTCCACTCAACTAACTATAATAATCATTTCATGATGTATGTAAGTCAAATCTCTTTCTAGAAACCTTAAATTATGCAGTTATGTATGTCAATTATATCTCATAAAAATGGAATTTTAAAAAAGAATACATTATTTTTAGTCTGGAAGCTTCAATGCACATTAATAAATAATGATTAAAATTACAATTACAATTACAAAAGAAGAAAATATATATCCAAGACTCATATACACCTATAAAACATAATTATATTTAAATATCCTCTAAGAAGGATGCAGTGTTAATAAAAAGAAAAGCAAAAGTATTCCAATATTATTTTCAGGTACTGACTCATTATATCAATGAATAAAAATAATTGTAATTTAAAATTGGAAAAATATTTGTTGTTAAACCTAATTTGAATGAACCATAAATAATAAAATGCATTGAAAATAAGAGATAAAGAGAGATCAGAAGTCTACTTCAAAGAACAAGGGACCTTGTTTCAAAGAAAGATAAAAATGAACCAACATTATTAACTTTTTACAAATTTCACTAAAGTTATACTTTCCTATCTGTTCTTTTTTTAAATAAAAATGTTATTGTATCCCTGCTGCTAATTTTATTATTATTCTTATTAGCTATATTTGCTATATATTTTACACAATTGAAATTTTGTTTCACATATAAATTTAAAACTTCTAATTTTGTTATAATCATAATAATCATAATAAGTAAATTGTTTACCCTGATATGTACTGTTTGTAGTGGAAGATGGAAGACTTCCTTATTAGTCTATATTAGCTGTAAGATATTTTATAGCATGAAGGATTAATAAGATTAAGCAGTGCAAGGAGACTGAGAAGCTTATCAGAGGTTTGCATGGATAATGAATCTAAAGGGGGGGAAAGAAATTATCAGCAAGGGCTAAGATGAAGAGAACAATATAACATTCAGAGGCTTTTGTTTGGAAACCAGAAGATCTGTAACATGGAGTAAACAAGAATTAGAAATAGGTCTCATAAGAACAAAAACCCAACTTTGAATCATCTCACTATCTGTATGATACCTGTCATCTGTGAAGGTTATGTGATTGAGAGAAGCAAAAGTAGTCTTTGGAATTTAAATGTACAAAGTTGACACCTCATCACATATATTTAGATACATGAGGAAGAAAAATATAACCAAATATCAATAGATATAAACAAAACATAACAAAATTAAAAAGCAGAATGAACAGTCTTATGAATTACTCAGCTTCATTCAGATATGAAAATTAAAAGAGATATGACTAATAAAATTCAAAGCAGTATGACAATCTTAAAAATATAATCAAGTTAAATGAAATACATAGTAGAGCACAGTTTCCTCATCTTTTATTATTACTATACAGTGTATTGGTTTTTTTTGGATGGAATGTCCTATAAATATCAATGAAGTCCATCTTGTTTAATGTATAATTTAAAGCTTGTGTTTCCTTATTTATTTTCATTTTGGATGATCTGTCCATTGATGTAAGTGAGGTGTTAAAGTCCCCCACTATTATTGTGTTATTGTCGATTTCCTCTTTTATAGCTGTTAGCAGTTGCCTTATGCATTGAGGTGCTCCTATGTTGGGTGCACAAATATTTATAATTGTTATATCTTCTTCTTGGATTGATCCTTTGATCATTATGTAGTGTCCTTCTTTGTCTCTTGTAATAGTCTTTATTTTAAAGTCTATTTTGTCTGATATGAGAATTGCTACTCCAGCTTTCTTTCGATTTCCATTTGCATGGAATATCTTTTTCCATCCCCTCACTTTCAGTCTGTATGTGTCCCTGGGTCTGTAGTGGGTCTCTTGTAGACAGCATATATATGGGCCTTGTTTTAGTATCCATTCAGCCAGTCTGTGTCTTTTGGTTGGAACATTTAATCCATTTACATTTAAGGTAATTATCGATATGTATGTTTCTATTACCATTTTCTTAATTGTTTTGGGTTTATTATTGTAGGTCTTTCCTTCTCTTGTGTTTCTTGCCTAGAGAAGTTCCTTCAGCATTTGTTGTAAAGCTGGTTTGGTGGTGTTGAACTCTCTCAGCTTTTGCTTGTCTGTAAAGGTTTTAATTTCTCCATCAAATCTGAATGAGATCCTTGCTGGGTAGAGTAATGTTGGTTGTAGGTGTTTCTCCTTCATCACTTTAAATATGTCCTGCCACTCCCTTCTGGCTTGCAGAGTTTCTGCTGAAAGATCAGTTGTTAACCTTATGGGGATTCCCTTGTGTGTTATTTGTTGTTTTTCCCTTGCTGCTTTTAATATGTTTTCTTTGCATTTAATTTTTGATAGGTTGATTAATAAGTGTCTTGGCGTGTTTCTCCTTGGATTTATCCTGTATGGGACTCTCTGCACTTCCTGGACTTGAATGAATATTTCCTTTCACATATTAGGGAAGTTTTCTACTATAATCTGTTCAAATACTTTCTCAGTCCCTTTCTTTTTCTCTTCTTCTTCTGGGACCCCTATAATTCGAATGTTGGTGTGTTTCATGTTGTTCTACAGGTGTCTGAGACTGTCCATAATCATTTTCATTCTTTTTTCTTTATTCTGCTCTGCAGTAGTTATTTCCACTATTTTATCTTCCAGGTCACGTATCCGTTCTTCTGTCTCCCTTATTCTGTTATTGATTCCTTCTAGAGAATTTTTATTTCAGTTATTGTGTTCTTCATCATTGTTTGTTTGCTCTTTAGTTCTTCTAGGTCCTTGTTAAACGTTTCTTGTATTTTCTCCATTCTATTTCCAAGATTTTGGATTTCTTTACTCTCATTATTCTGAATTCTTTTTCAGGTAGACTGCCTATTTCCTCTTCATTTTTTTGGTCTGGTGGGTTTTTACCCTGCTCCTTCACCTTCTGTGTGTTTCTCTGTCTTCTCATTTTGCTTAACTTACTGTGTTTGGTGTCTCCTTTTTGCAGGCTGCTGTTTTGTATTTTCTGTTGTTTTTGGTGTCTGCCTCCATTGGCTAAAGTTGGTTCAGTGGGTTGTGTAGGCTTCCTGGTGGAGGGGACTAGTGCCTGTGTTCTGGTAGATGAGGCTGGATTTTGTCTTTCTGGTGGGCACATCAGCATCCGGTGGTGTGTTTTGGGGTGTCCGTGACCTTATTATGATTTTAGGCAGCCTCTCTGTTAATAGGTGGGGTTGTGTTCGTGTCTTGCATGGTGTTTGGCATAGGGTTTCCAGCACTGTAGCTTGCTGGTAATTGAGTGGAGCTGCGTCTTGGTGTTGAGATGGAGATCTCTGGGAGATTTTCGCCATTTGATGTTATGTGGAGCTGAGAGTTCTCTAGTGTACCAATGTCCTGAACTCGGTTTTCCCAGCTCAGAGGCACAGGCCTGATGCCTGGATGGAGCGCCAAGACCCTGTCATCCACACGGCTCAGAAGAAAAAGGAGAAAGAAAGAGAGAAAGAAAGAAAAAACAAAATAAAATAAAATAAAGTGATTACAATAAAAAATAATTAATAAAAATTTAAAAAAAATTTTAAGTAATAAAAAAAAAGAAAGAAGAGCGCATGAAACCTAAAAACAAATCCACCGTTCATAACAAGGGCTAAAAAATACACTAAAAAACAAAAATAAAAACAAAGAAACGGACAGACAGAACCCTAGGACAAATGGTAAAAGCAAAGTTATACACACAAAATCACACACAGAAGCATACACATACACACTCACAAAAAGAGAAAAAGGAAATATATATATATATATCATTACTCCCAAAGTCCACCACCTCAATTTGGGATGATTTGTTGTCTATTCAGGTGTTCCACAGATGCAGGATACATCAAGTTAATTGTGGAGATTTAATCCGCTGCTCCTGAGGCTGCTGGGAGAAATTTCCCTTTCTCTTCTTTGTTCACACAGCTCCCGGGGTTCAGCTTTGGATTTGGCCCTGCCTCTCTATGTAGGTCTCCTGAGGCCGTGTGTTCCAGCTCAGACAGGATGGGGTTAAAGGAGCAGCTGATTAAGGGGCTCTGACTTACTCAGGCCGGGGAGAGGGAGTGGTACAGAATGCGGGTGAGCCTGTAACGGCAGAGGCCAGCGTGACACTGCAACAGCCTGAGGTGCACCATGTGTTCTCCCGGGGAAGTTGTCCCTGGATCACAGGACCCTGGCAGTGGAGGGCTGCAGAGGCACCATGGAGGGGAGGTGTGGATAGTGACCTGTGCTTATGCATGGGCTTCTTGGTGGCTGCAGCAGCAGCCTTAGAGTTTCATTCCCATCTCTGGGGTCCGCGCTGATAGCTGCTTCTTGCGCCCATCTCTGGAGCTCGTTTAGGCAGTGCTCTGAATCCCCTCTCCTCGCATACTCCAAAACAATGGTCTCTTGCCTCTTAGGCAGTTCCAGACGTTTTCCTGGACTCCCTCCCGGCTAGCTGTGGCTCACTAGCCCCCTTCAGGCTGTGTTCACACAACCAACCGCAGTCCTCTCCTTGGGATCTGACCTTTGAAGCTGGAGCCTCAGCTCCCAGCCCCCGCCCGCCCTGGCGGGTGAGCAAACAAGCCTCTCGGGCTGGTGAGTGCTGGTCGGCACCGATCCTCTCTGCGGGAAACTCTCCGCTTTGCCCTCCACACCCCTGTTGCTGTGCTCTCCTCCATGCCTCCAAAGCTTCCCCCCTCTGCCACCTGCAGATTCTGCCCCCGAAGGGGCTTCCTAGTGTGTGGAAACCTTTCCTCCTTCACAGCTCCCTCCCACTGGTGCAGGTCCCATGCCTAGTCTTTTGCTCTGTTTTTTCTTTTTTCTTTTGCCCTACCCAGGTACGTGGGGAGTTTCTTCCTTTTGGGATTTCTGAGTTCTTCTGCCAGCGTTCAGTAGGTGTTCTGTAGGATTTGTTCCACATGCAGATGTATTTCTGATGTATTTGTCAGAGGAATGTGATCGCCACTTCTTACTCTTCCACCATCTTTCCCATATCCCTTATTTAAAAAAAAATTTTGTACTAAACTTTATTTTTTTGACATGTAAAAATTTGTACTTCTTTATCTATACAACTACTGGCTTTGGTGGTAGTGGTGGTTTCACAGTTGTATACTTTTTCTCAAACTCATCAAGTTGTACATATTAAATAGGTACAGTTTTTTACATGTCACATTAATTTTTTTTTATTCCCTTGCTCCCAGGAAAAGACTATTTTGTAGTCATAATAACCAGATTTTTAAAAAAATTGGGGTACAGTTGCTTTACAATGTTGTGTTAGTTTCTGCTGTACAGCAAAGTGAACACAAAAAAGAGGGGATATACGTATACAGATTTTGTTTTCATTGAACTTTGTTTAATTGATTTTAATCAATTGGTGCTTTGAACCAGAAGCACTTCTAAAAGTCAACCTCTCAGCCATAGCCACATATTTTTGAACGTGAGCCAATTAGTTAAAACCTCATTGTCAACAGTTCAAGAGTCTCACCTGAATAACCACAGGTGACATTAACTGCCACTCCCCTCTGAAAGACCACCAATCTCTGAACTTGCTTCTCTGAACCCTGTATTTCATCAAATCCTCACTTTTCACAGAGAGACTGTCTACAAAAAGGTATAATTCCCTCCTGCTTAAGTATGTGATACATTTCAGTCTTACTTTCCTAAGTTGCTATTGCCTCATTCTCTATCACCTTTCAATGATACAATTTATTGAGTACACTTAAGATTTCTGCACTTTTGTATGTATATTTTAATAAAACTTTGTTAGACTAGGACAACCACCTTAAGCTTCTGAGATCTAGCTATGGATACTTAAGGAACTCATTGTAAGAAACACCTTAGTTTGGTCCCAAAACACCAGAAGACTTCTGGTAACAAAGGATGAAGTCAGAGATAACATTGGTTTGATATATTCTGCCAATATATTTTCTGTTAACTAAAACATACAGAAGCTCATAGAGCAGGTTTGTTAACACCTGAAAGTCGTTTAAAAAGTTATAAAACAACAGCATAGTTAAAACATAATAATAAAGTTAATCTTTCTTATTTAGGGTCAGTTTCATTGGTCTCATGGTTTGGGTGGCTGTATAAATAGACAACATCATAAATAGACACTAAATGTCCTAAACAAAATTCTGATAAATGATTACAAACCCAGGGTCTTATT